>NC_134012.1:48875512-49024427 GCF_047716275.1 Strix uralensis
TTGATTTTCTGCCGTGCCTGAGGGGCTGTCAGATACCTTATGGGACAGTTTTCAGTGCTGCAGACCCCTTGTCAGAACTGTGCCACAGCCCACTGAGAGTCTGTTCTCAGGGGACAGTCATCCCAGCAAAGGCTCATTCGCTGTGCACATGAAGTCTTTCCAAATGTCTGCACGAGGAAGACCAGGCTAAGAGGAACGCTTCTCAGGAGCTCAGTGTCACAGGCGAGGTGCGCAATACATCACCCGGCGGTGATTTTACAAAGCAGTCTGCACGTTCACAGCGCAGCCCCTACTCACTTGATGTCAAGCTGACAGCGTGTGTCCCTTCTGCAACGTCTCGGGCTGAGTGGCCAGAGAGGAACAGGACCAGGGGAGAATGAACTAGAGGTTCTAAAGTGCATCCAGAGGGACACCACGGCGAAGGCGCTGACAGAAGCCTTTCCACATCACCTTCAACTGCCTTAGCTTTCAGGCTGCCCCTTCCTCTTCCTGCCCCTTACTAGACCTAAGATTAAGGCAAGGCTCCTAGGGACAACCTTGTTTTCTGATACAGCTGACCCATTCTCAAACCAGAGGCAGGGGAGAAGTGTACCACAAAGATTCTTATGTGATGTACAGTCACTGTGGAAAAGAACCGAAAGCTTGACTTCTCATGCTGCAGGACAGTATTTTAGAAGGTACTCAGAAACAACTGCTTTTTAAATTTTGGCTTGTAAGACATCCACTACCAATATGAGTCTTTAACATGAATATTCTTTTTGTAGAAGTTGCACAATTATCAATGAGAGAGCTCAGTCGCTCTTAGATTCTTTATTTCCTCCTGATGTTTTAGTTTTTCAAAGAATCTGATCTTTCTACATGTCTAGGAGCAACAGAAACAGCATCTCTGTCAGCACCTGCAAAGAGACTCCATTTCTTGTTATTGTTGGAAGTCACTTTCAAACATTAGAACTATCACCAGACAATTAAAGTTCCACCTTTCGTGTGTACTCCAAGACAGTAAGATCCAAATGTAAATATTTTGCCACCAACATTCGTTACTGTTGAAGGGGGAAGATTCTGTGGGTAGAAGAGAAAGAATTTACTTTAGAGTATAAGATACACGTTGATCTATGTGCAGCTTCAGGCAGCATAGAAGTTTTTTAGAAAGACTACAGCCTCCATAAACCATGTCTTCTCACTCCCCTACTGAGTTGTTAGTCTAATAGACTGCTACTGTTTTTCTGAAGTGAGTGCTTGCAACTCAAAAAAAAAAAAAAAAAAGAAAAAAAGAGATGAGTAATGTAGAAGTCCTTTCACTAATTTACAGAAATTAAGACCTATTATTAGTCTTCCCCACAGCAGACACAGATAAATTAACACGATCTAAGAGATATATATAAAGGGCAAGTCCAGTGTAATCATTTCAAATTAGATTGGGGGCTGGAGGCTGTTTGAGGCAAGATTAGTGCCATTGACCATCTATCTCACCCCACAATACCTTGTTTCAGCTTTGTTAACTGCTGCAAGTCAACTGATAGAGCCACTTCACACATCTATTCAGTGCCCCAAACACTTCAAGATCTTGATCTGAAGTATCTTTAATTCCTTATTTCAATGGCAGTTACTACAGTTCTACTCAATACTTAAGAAGAAAAGTTAGAAGTTGAACTTCAACATAAATCCTAGTAGTATGGCCTTTGAAAGAAAAAGGCTTCAGCTGTTTTGATAAGAACATATAAAAAAGTCCTTACCTTGCTCTCACCAAGTTCTGAAATCCATTCGTTCACAAAGTTATTCAGTTTACCAAGAAGAACCAGCCTGTACAGAAAACTCATGTTAAGTTTGCCCTAAAAACCCAAGAGGTTAACAAATTTGACAGTCATGTTATACCTGTGATTCAGTTCTCCCCCATCTTTCAATACCCCAGATGGCTTCATTGCTTCAACTATCTTCTGAGTATGGATGCAATCCATCTCCTTAGGAGGAGCCAAGCTAATCAGAGAAGTAATTCCACAGTGCTTTTGAGGCTGGTTCTGCAGCTTAGAATGGCTGTGGGAGAAAACAAAATACTGAAAACTTCACAAAAGAAAAAAAGAAACAAACACCACCTTCCTGGAAAACATCCTTCAGTTTACAGGTTTCCAAATCAATGTCTGTTCTTTTACCCAGCATTAATATAAATGAGAAAAAAATTGTTCTGCTTATGATTTTTAGATAACTTGACCTAATTTAAAAGTCACAACTACTTTTTCAAGAATATTTGTGAATATAAGAAAAGATCTAAGTTGCTACCATCTTAATAGAACTTATTTGCATTGCTCTGGACAGTTAGAACTGATCACCAGGAAATGAAAAGGTTTGAAATCCACTAAGGGTGACACTACACACAGCAGAACTTTTGGACACATTTCAGTTTCGTATCAGTTTTCATTTAAGGATATTCCCATCAGCTTCCTGCTAACATTAAACAAGACCATTTAACACTGGCTTCTTTTAGTTAAATGTATTTGCTGTGCTTCTGATTCTGGAAGGGCATTGTAGTTGATTGTAGAGGAAGGAGATATAACAAAGTGATCTGTTAAAGAGCTGATGCAGTAAATTCAGCATTGCCTTGTTTTTGTTTATGGAAGAGTATGAATGGAAATATCAAACAATCTGCACCTAATTTTGCTAGGAGAGCCTCATGCACTTAACACAGTGTTCAGTTTTTAGAGTTCAGAGGCTTAGCTGTACATACATCTGTTTAGTCTAAACCCAAGAGATGTACGTCAGCATATAAAGCAGCACAAGTTAAGCTCTGTATGCAGAGGGTGCTCAAACCTGGCTTAGCCAGCTCACTGCCCAGTTAGGCTGAGCAGGACACCAGGCACCTGGGTTTGGAGCCCCCAGAACTCCAATTACAGCAAGGCATAATTTGTGCCTCCAACCCTCCGCTTGCCCTGCGTGTTTAAGACTTATTTGCAATCAGAAGCAGCACAGGACTGATATGGCAGGACAACATTAAATTAAAGGCAGCATTTGCACAGAACCCTTGCTTTAGAAAGGGAAAAATGGAGAAGAAAACCACAGTTTGCAATACCAGCTGAAATCAGGACAGAGAAAGGAGCGGGACAGGAGGGAAGCACTGTACTGAATGGATCAAGGGTCTCTACAGAAACACCAGTAGCAAAAGGGGGAGATGCATTAAAAGGTCTGTACAACTCATCACGCTTGTCAGAGTCCACATCCAGACCCTAAGGCTAAAGGGATTAATGATGCCATTATTCAAACTGGCTCTTTTTCCACTTCACAGCCAGTCAGCCTCAAATATTAGATGGGTTAGTCAGAGAACCATAGAATGGTTTGGGTTGGAAGGGACCTTAAAGATCATCCAGTCCCAACCCCCCCTGCCCTGGGCAGGGACACCTTCCACTAGCCCAGGTTGCCCAAAGCCCCGTCCAGCCTGGCCTTGAACCCTTCCAGGGAGGGGGCAGCCACAGCTTCTCTGGGCAACCTGTGCCAGGGCCTCACCACCTGCACAGGGAAGAATTTCCTCCTGATAGCTAATCAAATTCTACCTTCTGTCAGTTTAAACCGTTACCCCTCATCCTATCACTACACCCCTGATAAAGAGTCACTCACAGGAGCCCCTGCCCCGCTACCACACACCCCCCCGATGCAATACAGCTGTGAAGGGTTTTAAAATCCATACAAGCTGTTGATTCTTGGTTTGTTGATCAAAGATCTGCTGGCAGAAGAAACATTTCAAAGCAATCTCTTGCTTCAGCTTCGATGAAGAATTATGCTTCAACCATACAAATGAACTAAGAGGAAGGGCAATACAACCCATTTTCTCTGCAAACCTTAGCAAAGCCCAACTCTGACCCCATCTGCACGTTTTTACAGTGGAACCTTACTCTTCCACCCAAAGAAAGTGACTATAGAAATTAGTGCAGGAGAACCACTGGGATTGCCCCAGGCATCATGAAAACAAGGAGCCTGCAACAGAATTCACCGAGGAGACAGACAGGAACTGCCAGACGGCAGCCAGACTGCTACTGAAAAAACATTATTCCAGACAAAACATGCAGAAGGCCAAAGGTCAGTGTCAACAGTGAGTACGAGCCAGCACTGCACAGTCACCAGCTCTGCCCTGAACGACTCCAGGGCAGCGATAAACAAGCCCACGGAATCAAATGCAGCCTGACCTACAAACTAAAGATTGCTCATCGGTGTCACCGCACGGGCAGAGCAGGTACTGGGGAAGAACATTTGTGTGACCACCCCTCGATTTACTGCTGCAGGGTCAGGATACACCGGCTGGAAGGGGGAAAGGACATGAACTTCACTTTGCTTGGACAGCCCAGCAAAACCGACCCAGCAGTTCAGCCACTTTTAGAAGCCTTTTCAGCATCCATTTCCAACTGTCAACCTTCACTTATCAGGAAAAAACTGGGGGTTTTGAATGAGACCTGACAAACTTATCCCTCGCACAGTAACCTGATTAGGAACACTCAGAGAAAGCCACATCGCCCCCATTTCAGCTGGATATGCACCCTCATCCCAGTGTGGAGCCTCAGCCAGCAGCAGCCCGCAGCCAGCCAGGCCGCTGGGAGGGGGCCGGGACACCCCAGCGCAGAGCCCTGCTAGCACAGAGCCGCCCCCAGAACCGCCCCAAACCAGGGGCTACGACCCCCGGGCTGAGCCCCAGAGCCTCTAGCCACTCGCGCTCCCTGCCTGCCCCTGGTAGAGGCCGGGCAGTTCTGGAGAGGAGCTTTCCCGGGCGGGGGGCAGGTTCGCCCCTCACGGGGCTGCGCGGGAAAAGCCCCTCGGGCAGACACGCTGCCCCCCGCCCCTCTCCTTCAGGGCGCGGACCCGCAGCTGCCGGCGGCGGCGGCGGCGGTGGCTGGCGGCAGCAGCAGCGGCGGCGGCTTCCCCCCCCCATCGGGACTGACGGGCCGCGCTCGCCGGACCGGCAGGGCCGGGGCCGGGGCCGGGGCCGGTCGCGGAACGGGCTGAGGCGCGCCCGTGCCGGGCGGGTGTTCCTGCGGCCCGAGCCGGAGGGTGCCGGAGGGAGGGGGCGGACAGGTGAGGCAGGGACGCCGCGGGGGAGGCTCGTCCGACCCTCAGCGCCTCGCCGAGATGCGTCCGGCCGTTCCCGCCGCCCGCCATCCCGCTCGGCAGCTGCGGGAATCGCTCCTCGGGCGGCCGCTGCCCCGCCGGGGCCTCGGCGCGGGGAGCCCGGCGCTGAGGGAGCCCTTGCAGCGGGGCCCACCGGGGAGGGGCCGGCGTGTCCCGCCAGAGGTGGCCCCGCCAGCGGCCCTGTTCCTGCTCCAGCCGGGGGATGTTTGAGCTCCCCACAGCTTATTGCCGTCTGGCATTTTGGGCCACAGAGTCCGTCACAAAAGCTACCGAAAGTCTTCCCTGAGGCTACTCTGCACCGCGGCGTTCAGATGGCAGTGCCCCGCTGACAGCCCAGCCTGCAGAAAGGTTCAGGTAAAAAAAAAAAAAAAAAGATTTCTGGAGAAGGGATAGTTCTGAAGTGCTATGAGAGCAATAGTTCAATAGTGTTTCTGCTCTTTTGCTCGAGTTTATGAATTCTAGTTTCTGGTATTTTTCTGAAGATACTTGAGAGTGTCTGGAAGGACAGAACTGAGGAGACAGATTGGGTTGGCTACTCTGTCAGTAATGTATTTTCATAGAAAACAAGGTTCTTCTGTTTTTTGCCAGCTATTTACGTAAAATTCTTTCTAAGATGTGACTGTTGCATTCCACCTACATCGTTTCCACAGTATTATGTGTAGCAGTGATTAAAAACTATTATGTTTCAGAGTGTGTAGAATTTGGGAAGTTTGTTTCAAGGTAATGCTTTCCTCTGCTGTGGGTATTCTATTAACTTTAAAACAGTTCTGTGTAGTGCCTGGGTTATAGAAATGCCCAATAACCAATTAAATATTGTTAGTTGGGGCTCTTTTTTTGGTGTGCATATGTGTTATCCAGATAGCATACTGAAAAAGTGAAATCTGTGTTCTTAGAGTCCTATAGGGTGGGGGGGGTGTTTTGGGTTTGTTTGCTTAGCTTTGTAAATTGCTGGTATGTCTAAAGGAATAAATATTCTCTGTAATATAAATGAGGTGACACCTGAGTACTTTTAGTCTGTTAGAGGGTGTCACTGTTTTTATGGAGATGCGCTTTATAAATATAAATACACAGGCTGTGTGTTTTCATATGTTATAGTCTGTGCATCTTGTATTTTAATCTTGTCTGTAGACTTAACGGTAGGGTGATGTGTTTTAGAAAACACTTCTGGGAGAGCATGTGTTTGATAAACTTCTAAAATTCAACAGTCTAAATGCTTATTCTTGGCTAAAAGAAGTTGTTTATGTACTTTCTATAGATTTTTGCTGTCCTTGTTTCTTACCCCTTTTCAGCTGCTGCCCCTGTATTCCACAGGGGATATTTGCTTGTAAATGCCTGTCCCTTTTCAGTAGAAGGGGGCAATCTTGTCCTATTTTTCCCCCCTTAGCAACTCTTCTTGTCTATTCAAAGCAGGCTACCGAGCTTTCTGCTCAGTGCACAATTCCTGTGGGTTGTTTAGGCTAATCTTTTACATTTAAGTCTTTGCTGTGTCAAGTTTTGGCTGGATAAGTCAGTTCAGGTGTCTGATCATGTAGCTCTGTGGTCAGAAATATTGACCCAAGGGAAGAAGAAAGAACATGTTGTGAGGAGAGAGGAGGAGGAGATGGTTTCTTTCAATATCCCCAAGGTAAATCCTGAACCTTATACAGATCAGATCCTTCTCGCTTACTTAAACTGTCTTTTCATAGGTACTTCTGTGGCAATTAAACCGGTCTAACCCAGGCTGAGGTGATTTTTCTCCTTTCGCTCAGAGTCTGTGCTGAATTGGTGTTGAGCTAGAGCTGTTTCCTGACTGTTGGAATATGTGCAGGCCCCTGAACACTGCTGGGGGTGCAGGGGAGAAGCAGAGCCACAGCTGTGGAGTGGAGAGGTGGATGACAGACAGCGGTCTGGATTTAGGCTGGTTTACAGTGTACCCAAGAACTTGCATCCTTTTCCAGTATATTGGTTTAAGAAAGTTTTATAATCTCTCTCTACAGTTTCTCTGCTTTTCTTCTCCTTCTGTGATTCTGTGCAGCTGGGTGTGCGTGTCTGCCTGTCGTAGCTGTACACAGGCACCCGTAACCGCAGAGTTGAATGGGAATTCTAGTGAAGTACTGAGAATCTCTATATTGGTGAGATAGCTTGGGGGTTTTCTGATGGGGAGAATACAACTATCAGCTTTATAGGATCAGCTCTTACCCATAGAGGGATGCACATTAATATTACCACCGGCAAATATTTTCATGATGCCTGTGTCACAGGCTGAACTCTGTATCTCAGGGGTATGGGGAAGATTATATGCTTAGATCCGGGCTTTAACGCCTGTCCCATCTTTCAGCTGACCTTCTGGCACTGTTGGTTGTGTTTAAGAGATAGTTCTTTTACTAAGTGGGGTGTCTCTGAGGGGCTGATATTTATGAGGGAGTGTGTTGCTGGAGTCATACAACAATGCTAACAATAAGCAATGTGCCTGTGTGAGTGGAAAGTGTGATACTTTAGTCTGTCATTTTCTTACCTTGTAGCTTTTTCTCAGATGAATTATGTGTTGCAAGCCATTAAAAAGAAAAACTTCATCCAGAAGGACTTTTATTGTATTTTATTTGGCAAAGTGCTTCATGACTCTTGTTAGAATGTTAGGATATTAAAATGTAATGATTAAAGGAGATGATTAAACTTTAAGCAGATTTTTGAAGGCAGTTCTGAGGAACTTTTTGTATATGCATGAAGTTATGTACCAACTACTGTACCTGAACCTTTCTGCATCAACATACAAAATCTGACTGAAAGGTGAAACTGCTACAGAGAAAATATTGGTGTGATATTCAAATAGTATCCCCAGAACAGAGAAAAATTTATCAAAATTATTTTCTTCAAACTTTGGATTTTTCTTACAAATGTGGAGGACCTTATCTGTGTAATGTACCGTATTTCACTAGAGATTTTTGCCAGCGATAATTTGTATATATGCATGTAGGCCCTGAAGAATATCAGCTAACAATAACATGAAATTCAATACTGGAAAGCTGCGTTTTGTAGCAAATGTTCTCAAGATTTACTGATCTATCGCATTATGTAGGCAGGTATATGGTAAGAGATAACAGTGAACAGTAGAAGGTGGGTTTGCTGAAGACAGATTTCAGATGGGTGGATTTAAACAAATAGTGGTTGAAGGGTTTTTTTTTTAGTTTTTTGTGGTTTTGTTTTTTTCCTTTATCTTTGAATCTCATCAGTCTACTTAAGCGACATAATTCTACAGAATGTTGGTATTGGTACTCTAACAAGCTACTCAGAAATGTGAATGCATAAACCATTCATATTTTCAGTTGGTCCAGACTGTTGCTGCTGAAGCACTAAGCTTGCCTTGGCAGGTGTGACTCTGGCACTCTGGTGTTGCTCTGTGTCTTTCTCGGCTGGCTTGCTGCTGATGGCTCTTAGCTCCTGGTGCTGCCAGTTGTAGTGGGCTCCTGGCTTCCCTGCAGTCACCTGGTAGGATTTCAACTGGCCACTGTATGCTGAGCCAGCAAAACAGTACCTCTGCTCTGCTGCTTTCCCAGGGAAGTCTGGAATGCTTGTGCCCCTTAATGGGAAATGAGTCACAGCTCATCACCGGGACACCACCACAAAAAGACTAGAGAGAAACTTGCACTGGCTTGTAGGGCACATGCAGTATCATCAGGAGGTGGACAGGTTTCACTTCAAATTGAAGCTAAGGTTAATTATGGCTTTATAATACCATACTAATTATATGTACTGATAATAATTGTAATTACCAGCTTCTAAAACAGGTCAGTTAATGGGAACTAACTGCAGGCTTGCTGAAGCAGCACTAATCTGGCTGCTCTCAATGAAGTGTGTCTCTGATCAGCTCATTCTCTCTCGTCAGGCTGAAAACCAGACCCAGGATATGAGTGCTTAGTCTACAATCATGTTGATTTTGCTTTAGGTTTGTCTTTAGCTGTTGGAGATTAATGAATCAAAATGCTGTTTGAATTTACAACCAGTTGTAATCACTTGGCAGTGTTATTTCTAGCTGTTCTCTACTTGGCTTACCTGAGCCCATCAGCTGAAGGACTCTGCTATTGTGCCCTGTGGGAGTGGGGTACAGCCTTCAACGTCTAGGAACTAGTGAGATGATAGCAGGGGGTGTTGAAGCCTTTTTTGCTTTTCCACTGTGTAAGCACTGTGCTGTGTATTTGTTGCAACCATGTCCAAATCCACCACTGGCCTTTCCTCTTCCCTCATTTTGGCCCACATCACAATCTTCTCTGACCTTAGAAGAGGGGCCTCCTTTGATTCCACCAGCAGCCATCAGACACAGCGACAGTATGTTGGAGATATTCACTGATGTGGAAGTGCAGACAGGACCTTAGATGCTTGATAGCTGAGCGCAAGCAAAGGGTCTGCTTAGCAAGCTCTGTGTGTGCTGGCGTTTGGATAAGCAGCTGGCGTATGGATCGCAGGTTTCTTCAATATCTTGGGGTTTCACTTGAAGGGGAAAGCTAAGGTGGTAGTTTGAGTGTCCCTCTGAAGTGTCTGCATCTCCTATAGACAGCCCTGATATTTTTGGTTCTGTAAAGATTTGATTTGAACTCTGGTCCCTCCAGAGGTATTACACACATAAAATTCTTTGCCACTGCAGTTTACCATTAAGGTGCTTCCTTTTGGGGAAGAAAGTTGAGTGGAAAGTGCACTTGTTCTAGAGAAACAATCTTAAACTAGAAGAACAGTGATCTCTGCTAGCTAACACCTGAAGAAAGAAAAAACCTTTTGTGGTAGGTGTTGGGTTGCCCAAATTCAATGGGATATGCCTCCTGTAGTTTTTCTGTTTGTGTTTTTTGGTTTTGTGGTTTGTTTTTTTTTTTTTAATTTTACAATACTACCTTCATTTTATAGGTAATATTATAGGAAGTGCTGAAGAGGTATAACTTGTTAATGTTTAAAAAGGGTTTTCTCTGACCTGAATGGAAGTTTCTACAGATAAATGTGTTGTATCTTTGTTTATGAATAGCTTTAAATAGAGAGCAGAAACACTTATTCTTCTCTTGATAGAGAAAGAGAATTAACCTGTTTAATCTTTGTGTTGTTCTTTAGTTTATTTTGGGTGGGGGTGGGGACCCAACTCCTTGGACAGCTGATGTTGTGTAGCACTGGTATTTGTTCTAGTTCCATTATGGCTCAAGCATGGCTGTGAGACTGGTTTTGGGCATTAAAGCCTGATCCTAATACCCCCGATGCACTGTCTCTTATCATGCTGAGGAGTCTTTGCCATTAATTCATTCATTTAGTGCAGAGATCGCATCTAGTTCTGATGGCTTGCAGGGAAGCTCTAAAGAGAGGAATGGATACTGATAATTGCTGAAACACCTCAATTCTGTGTGAGAACTTGGAGAAATGTTCGTACCCATTAGCTCTGTAGTAAGACCTTGCTGAAGTTTTTTCTTGCCTTTTTCCATGATAGCCTGATGTTCAACTTCATGTGGAAACTTAACATTTGTCAAAAAGTAGTCAATTTGAATTGTAAACTTGAGCCCATGGCAGGGAACTCTCAGCTGGCCAGCTTCATCTAGCTGGTCTCCTGTGCTTGAGGAGGCAGAGGCTCAGCCCTTTAGCTGGCAAGGCTCTAGGGAGGTTGTGTAGGTGTGCTTGTTTTAACCTGTTCTTGATAGGGCCCATTGTTTGGGGGGAAACAAAAAATAACATCAAACAAATAATAAATAATTCTGCTCTAACGTAAAACACAAGTAAATTATATTGAGCCTTTTAATAATTGCTCCTGTGATGGCAGTGTGGCTAGGCAGTGCATCCAGACATGGGTAAGCGTTGTCTGGGTGGAGCTGTGCTCTTGTGGAGACCTGCTGGTCCTGGAGCTGACCAAGGATAAGGCTGTTGGTTCTGCTGCTGTTTGTTCACAGTCACTATTTTCCCATAGTCTGTTCCCATAGTCCTTACACTGAAATGGGGAGGGAGAAATTGAAAGATGAAGACACTCTCCTGATGTTCTCTGTATGCTTGCTTCCATTCTGGGCTTCCCATCTGCTATTTGTGTGTTTGTGCTGTTCTTCCTCGGTAATTATGAAGGGGCAACTCACGGGGCTTACATGAACTGTATTACAGAATGATGAAGGGGATGAGAGCTTTGAAAGTCATAGTGTGGCATAAACAGTGGTTTGGCTTTTCCACTGCATTTATACCTCCAAATTTAGAGGAAAAAAAATACTAAAAATTAACTAAAGCCTACCACTATATTCTTCTGAAGCAAAAATGTAATTTAGAGTAGTTGGAGAGGAGCTGAAAAAGAAGAGTACAGTCATACCCAGGTCTCATCTTCTTTTAGAGAGAGCTTTGTGATTTTGGCACCCGTACCCAGCCCGGGGCATTGTTCATGGGGCTTCTTTGTTGTAGTTGATAAAGTAAATCATAAATAATTGTTCTTTTCTGTTTGATTGGTTGCCCAGTCAGGGAATTGGCATGTGCAAGGTAAGCAAGGAAGTAATGCTGACTTTATCATAAACAAGTCTTTTTTTTAAAAAAAACAAAAAAGCTAACTGAAAAAGAAGAGAAGATGAAGCATAGGAGAATGACAAGTAATGGGCTGAAAAGTTTGGAAAAGATGAGCAGCGTTACAGAACAAAGTTATTACAATTCTGTAGTTTATGTGTGTATCCTTTAGGACTTCTTGCCTATCAGTGTTTGTACGTGTGGTTATGCAGAGTCAATCGCTTTTGCCATGATGACTGGCAGGCAAATGTATGGGACAGAATCAACATCCCATACCAATGTGAAAGTGCTTCCAATGATGTTAAAAATGTTCTTACACATCTATGATGTATTCTCTCAGATACAGGTAAAACTTGAGTGAGAGAATAGAAAGCAAGAGAGAGAGAGGAACAAAAATGAACAGTGGGAAAGACGAGCGTGGTGTTCATGCAACTGCTTGTAAATAAGGCAGTTCAGGGGCTGCCTGCAGGAATATACGGCCTGGGATGGGTGTTCTAGGGTGTGGGGAAACACTGACAGGTTTTGAGTGGCTGAATACAGGGTTTATTCTCAGGTACATCAAGTCTACTAAAATACAAAGGATTTCCAGGTGATATAAATGAACTTACTCCATTTTTTTTTAAGTTTTCTTTATGCTGTGAGAAAAGAAGAGAATGGCAATTGTGCAAATAAGCCCCCAGTCTGTGGGAGCTCACAGCTGTATATCTAGCAGACACATTTATGTCTTTATTGTACTTTCACCCACCTGGTTCCTCTTAAATAATGTGTATTTGGTCTTTTTCTATTAATAAATTTCATTTTAGTCTGAAAGATCTTCCTTCTTTTGCTTGCTGTCTGCAGCAATGTAATGAAAGGGAGGTGTTCAGAGGGAAGACTGCTGTGAAGATTTCAGATGTACTGTGTATACTGTTTTCTGAGATGGTTGAAAATTGATGCAGTAGGAAGTTGTTGCCAGAGAAGTTTTCCATCTTTGAAGCGCTCTGTTTTCCCTGAGGAGCTCTTGTTTAATCAGTGATAACTAGATATGGTAACCCCTTTCTGGGATGGCTCAGTCCACTCTTCAAAGAGAAGTTTCTAGGTGGTGTTCTTTGCTATTTTGTGCAGGAATATTTAATTATTTCAGATATTTAGGAAATAATACTACTTTGTGCAACGTTGCTTTTAATTATGCTCTCATTTGCCAAACTTGAATATTTTATCCTAGTGTGAAACCAGGGACAAGCGTGACCCCAAAAAGTCATTCTTTAATGCTTAGTGTTACATGATTTGCTGTATCACCTGAGCAAATGACCAGCACTTAAAGAGATGAAAGAGTTACACAGCTAAAATCATACACATCTTGAGAAATAAAAGAATTCTGGTCACTTCAACATGGCCATGAAAATAGTGTGACATTTTAAGATAGCTGAAAACTGGGTGGGGAAAAAAAAATGTTCAGTTACAACCATTGAGGGGAAGTGGAGGGCAGAATGGTGGTCTTTGTGTGCCTGTGAATTTGCCAGGTAGTCCCCATAAGTGCAAGTATGCTTTTTGTTAAACTGCTGGTTCCTTCCCTTGAGGAATGACCAGCAGGTTCTTAATGTTTCTGGGGACTGTTGTGTAATGTACATGGATAGTGACACTGAATACGCTCTACAGTCTGGAGAAATACAGTTGGTTGCAGTGATCCTAGAAAGCAGTGGGTACTGTTAAGCAGAACTTTTTGTTCATGAATCATCATCTTAACAGTTGAGTTAGGGTTTGGTGATTGGTGTACTGTATCCATGTCACTTCAGTGTGATGCTGCTGAGATGCAGATTCTAGTATAAATTTTGGGCTCCAGAGGCTTATGCAGGGCTTTCTAGTGGGCATGAGGTCTTTCTCCATGTGCCATGCTGTATCAAGTGGGCTCTGCTGTGACACTCTACCTTCTCTAACCTAACTTCTGCTGCATGTGGTCCTCCTGGCTATGCCATGTCTTTCGAGGTCACCTGCCTGAGGAGCACAGTAAGAGAAGAGCTCAGCTCTGAAGCTCAGGGCTGCGATCTTCTAGCAGCAAAACTACAGTGGTCTTGCTGCTGTGAGAATTGTCCTCGATGTGGCATCCACATGTGTGCAACACTATCTATGAATTGTCTGCTTTTGCTTTAGGGTTTCTTTCAATGCCCACAATTTCTTGAGGCAAAAAACAGGAAGTAAAATTAATTTTCTGAGGCGTAAATAATGTGTTTAGGTGTTCAGATGTTTCTGTGGTATGTGATCTGCAGCCCTAGTTAGTCATGCCTGCAGGAAGAAGCTACTGGCCAAATACTTGGTTCCTAACTGTGCTGTGCAAATCTTGTTATCATGTAACGGTCTGAGGTAGAATGTCGCTGCTGAGTGAAGGTCTCTCTGAAAGGCTGGATCTAAAGTGATAACATAGACACAGATCTGGAACTGTTACTCTGCAGCTCAGTGAATTGGTGTTTATTTTTACTCATGTAGAAGTCTTCTGTGTAATTCACTAAGCAAGAGACTAATGTGTAGGCTGCCTTACCTCTTTCCTGGGACTAACTTTATAGATGGATTTTATTTTTTTTTTAAACTATATATGAATTCATTCCATTTCTCCTTTTATGTACCCTGTCAATGAAGCACATAGGAAGATAAAAGTATTAATTGCCTTCAACAACTTAGATGGAGAATAAGTAGGTTTTCATATTGCTAGTTTCATACTGTACTGTAGTGAACAGCCCTTAAGGGCCCCCCCAGGGTGAAGTCCAGAACTTGAAAAAGATTAGAAAATAAATCTCAGCGCTGTTCAGCCTTTACCTCCAGCCGTGCAGCTTTCCAAAAAGCATACAGTAGACTTTCAGTCTAGTGAATATTTCTTGGCTGAACAGATAAAAGCCTTCAGTTTCCTGGCAGAGGACAGAGCACAGAAAATGCTGGTTGCACAGTCACTAGTGGACTCCCTTTAATGCTGGCTAGATGATTGTGAGAACTTTTAAAATAGCGATAGGGAGAATCTAATTTCAGTGAAGCAGAGTTCATTCTTGGTAAAGGGATTTCCTGCACCCAGGTCACTGTAACTGTAGAAACCCCTACCTTTTCTAATCTTTGATGGAAAGGGAGAACAGGTTTTTCTGAGTTCTTGGTGAATCCCCGAGCTGATAGTGAATGCTTAACACGTTGAATGCAGGGGGAAAGAGGCTCTTTGGAACTTGCTTCCAGTAAAGCAGCATTCTCTAAATCAGAGTAACATCCTCACTGAGCCGCTTAATAATGAAAACGGTGGTCAGAGGAGTGTGGCGGTGAATGTCCTTGGAGGTGGGAGAAAAAGGCTGAAGCAATGTAAATTAATTTTCTCAATCTTTTGTAAAGTGATTATTATCTCTGATCACAGCCTGCTCTTAGGAAATTGTAAACAGAATCAAGTGTACTTCTTTTGCACTGCCAAAAGAAGAAAACAAAACTTTTGGTAATACTAAACAGGAGTGGAAACGATACAGACCAACTGTTATGTAGGCAACTAAAACTGTGCATAATACAACACAGATGAAAGGCTACTTTAGAACTAGAGCTTTACTGTAAAAGATAAGTGTTGGGTGAAAGTCACTAGGAGAGTGAGCATGCTACTTCAATGTGAACAGGATTTGATATGGAGCCAAGTTCAGACTGAAGTGGTACATGTTGAACCTCAACTAGTTCTTCAAGTTCTGCTAGAAAACTTGTTGCTGCTCTTTTTGCTTTTCCTTCCCATTTGACAACAGCTAAGATGGAGCAGTAGGAAAGATTTCTTTGAAGGTGCTTTTGGTTTTTGATGTGAGGGGATCTTTGTTTATTTTGGAACACTCACTCCACAGAGGGGTAACACGCAATGTGCTTCCAAATGTTTGTGAAGGAATTTAGGGAGTAAAACACATTTTGCCAATATCCATGTGGGCTAAGTCACATCACACTAAAATAAATGATGAGTGATAAAGCACAAGGTGTTCAGTGTGACCATTCACAAATAGCCTATTCAATGTCGTGCTTTACAAACACTGAGTTTCCCATTCTTCCTGTTGCTAACTTTATAGATCTTGTCACTGAAAACCTATGAACTAGATTCTCAGCTGGTGAAAACCTGTGTATGTAATCAAACTTGCACAGTTTAGTTGTAGCCACCTCAAGTACCTCTATAGTGCTGTGAAGACTGTAACTTTTTAAGTAGTAAGGTGTCTGCCAGTAGTGAATGCCACTAATGCAATGCATGAAAACTTAGTTTGCAAGCAGTATTGCTCTAGAAGGGCGATTCCTCCCTCCCTGCTTCATGGAAAAGGGGAGAGTGTAAGGTGAATATAGTCTAAAATTTCTCAAGGAGCTGCATGGGTAGTTAAACACACAATGGCTCTTTTATGTAAGACAATTTAGCTTTAATAGGAGGTATGTGGCTAAATACCCATGCAGCTCTTTGAAAATATGGTAGCTGGATTGCGACAAGCAAGAGTGACCATAATAAGTGCTTTAAACCCAGTAACTCAGTGCTGTCAGAGGAAGCTTATCTGATGATCCGAAACCTGAAATCAGCCCAAATATTTTTCACTTTCTCATGCAGTACTCTTTCATGAGAGACTTTTTTTTTTTTCTTCCCCCCCAGGAGTATACAGCAGGATTTTATGGTGTTCTTTGAAAGCTGTAAGTTAACTTTGTGTGTGTGTGGCTTCAATTTTTTTTTTTTTTAAACTTCCTTATTTGGTCAGGTAAGAACTCTTCTAGGTTTGACCTGAGATTTGTCCCTGGGCTGTAATTTCAGCCATCATCCTATGCTGCTTGCTTAACATTTGTACTTTTTTGGCTGAATAAGATACTCTAATTGTCATAAAACTGCTTTATATTCATTAAATATCAGTGCAATTAAATTCTGTTAGCACCTCTGCCTGTTGGAGGAGGAGGCTACAATTTCAGATTCTGCTTGGTTATTATGTAGGGAGATTTATTCATGAGTATCAAGAAGAGTATACTCATCTCCATTTTCCATGATCCCATGGGTGCAGGGACTTGCCTCTTGGTTGAGCTAGAGAAACAGAATCCAGGCGTGTGGACTAGGATTCAAAACCCAGCATCCTTTAGCCAGTGCTAATTCTCAATTTGAGTGTGAGAGATTGAGCCGGGCATTGCTCTCTGCAGGTGACTCGCCCCTCAGATCTCTCTCAGCTTGTCAGTCATTCAGGCAGTCCCTGAGGTCAGCAGAGAGAGATCCTCTGGTGCCAGCCTGTGCAGCTGCTCTGCTTCCAGGGTTTAAAGGGTGGCTGCAGAGAAGATGGAGACTCCCTTTTTAGAAGGAGCCCCATTGGAAAGACAAGGGCTAATGAGTCCAAGTTACTCCTGGGGACATTCCAGTTGGACACGAGAGGAAAATTTTTCACAACAAAAACACATTAGAAACTCTTGTCCAAGCTTCAGTGGTTTTAATAAACATAAGCACGTGTAAGTCCTGTTACTCTCCCACTGGTAGAACACAGAGAACAAATTGCAAATAACTCAGCAGTTCTTTGTCAAGTATGTTATTTCTTGTATAATATAGATATGAAAAAAAATCCTGTGAAGCTTTAAGAGCAGGAATCTATAATATACATTGATTTGCTCCAAAGCCAGAGGACAAACAGATGCTGAAGAACTAAGGCAAAACTGAGATACTGAGAGTGAAGGATTCCTTGAAGAGACTAGTGACAAATCTAACATCCCTCTACTTCATTCTACAAAAATAGTGTCAGTAAAATAACCACAGTAAAAGTCAGCATAGTTGAACATGCATTCATGTATTTCTGTCACCTTAAACTGGTGCATCTGAAATTTCCTCCACTTTCCATTTACTATTCTGTGGTTGTTTCTCAGTAACAGGAACACAGTTAATTCCAGTTAAACCCAAGCACAAATACAGAGGTTCATAATGTCGGCCAAGCTAAAACCAGAGCTGAGCTGAAAAAGCCCTTGACACCATTTATGTGGTTGTCAGTTAAAGACCTTCTAAAACAGGGACTTCCTGCCTTAACATGAAAGAACAGACTCCACTGAAAGACTTGCAAGTTATTAACATCTTAAATGGTTAATACTGTTAAATCTAAAATTTAAAAAATAGAAGTGTTTTAGTAAGGCTGGCAGGCTAGGACTGTTTAAAAGGTGAAGAGCGAAGAGGGAGTTCTGCAGAATATATGGGGGAGAAACAAATCCGTTGTGCATTTGCCTTCCTGAATAAATACCTTATCCACTTCACTGTATCCATGCTATCTAACATCATAAATCCTGCAACATTCTCAGTAGCCTTACAATTATTTAAGGAAGGATCTGTTCCGTTCATCTCTAACAGCTGCTATTCCCCCAGAAACTAATAGTTTATTCACTAATGAATCCATCCTCACTGGCAATACTATACTCGGTATTCACCATCACCCTTCATTAAAGAATAGAGCAAAGTTCCTATAAATGCTATGAAAAAGTAGGCCGCCAACTACAAGGGGAAAACAACAAAACCCCCACCACCTTTGCCTAATTCTGCCCCTCTTCCCAAGTCACATGAAGTACTCCGTTATTAAGTATCAAAGAACCCACAGAAGTCCTCAGTTTCAGGATGCATTTCCAGAAAAAACTCTTTTAAAAACCTCGAGTTGTTCATCCTTTTCTTTTGCTAACTTTTGATTTTATAACACAGAAAAGCCCCTTGTAGGCTAGAAGCTGTAGTTGTAAGCATCTAGTCCAAACTCAGTGGCCATAAAATAACACCTCTTTGCATCAAATTCACAATACTGTTTTTCCTCCTCCCCTTGACTAGTTTTCCTACAACTCCTTCACCTGTTAGTACTCGTCCTGTACATCTCAGTCATGCACATATTTTCACTCGTTTCTTGATCTTATTGAGACTTTTTCCTCCTTCCATTTTCAGTCTTTTTCTCCCTATTTAACCAAACACTTCTAGTTTCATAAACTCTTCTAGAACAGCATGTCTCAAATATTATTCTAACACGAGTAGTGGGAACATAACCTGAACGGGTTAATAAACCCCTGGGTGCAAACAGGTGACACACACCAGCTAGACAGGAGGGGGTTGGGGTTGATAATCACAGAGGTCACCATTCGAATGAGCACCTGCAGTGTCCTGTGCAATAAGGGTGCAGAGGGAAGGATGCTCCCATTCTTTGCAGACAGAAAGCTAAATGCAAAAGGCAATTCGCAGTGCTAAGAAAGAGGATGCACCTCCAGCTTCTGTAATAGGTACAGAAGCTCTGCTGCTTTTCTCACATTTCATGTCTGACAGCTTCCCATCGAGCTGCTCCTGAGGACTTCCCCTGATGCATTTTCACTGTCCCTACCTGGCAGCCCAGGTGTCTATTCATGCTTGGGGACTGTATAAAGCAGAAGTTGCCAAAGGGTCAGGTAGTAAGTACATCATGGGAGTTATCCAGTGGATTTTTTCCCCCAGGATGAGTCTTCCTCGACTATTTTGCTTCCCACATCTCCCAAGTAACTTCTGTGATTCATGCTTTGTCTCTGTCCACCTGGCCCACACCAAGCACTTTGGTTATCTTGGCTACACTTTGATTAACATGGCTACCTTGCTTTTTTATTGCAGAAATGAGGCTAAATCTTCATCACTTCTCACTCCTCACAGTTTGTGGAAGGTCAGACTGAGACCTCACCTCAAACAATACTGCAGGGTACCTCCACACCCCAGATGGTGCCTTGGAGTGACTGTAAACTGCTGCAGCCTTTTACAGTTACCTAGAGTTTTCTCTTTGTCTAATTCACAGCTCACACTGCAAAGAAAACTCCCCTCTGGATAGTGTAGCTGTTCTGCATTTGTAAGTGAAAATCCTGGGGGCAGGTGAGAGGGAGAAATCAGAGAGCAGAAAAGCACCGGAATGGTACAGAAGTGTCACCTTACAGGGAGGGCACCAGTTACCCAATCACTCTCACACTTCTGCGGTTACATTTCATTCAGCTACAAAAAACCTGTGCAAAATAAGCAATGCTTATGCACTCCCCTCCAAGACAGCAGAGAGGCTGAGCAGGATACTGCCATTTCTTGTGCTTCATTAAGAAGCTTATCTGATAAACTGCTGAGCTGCACCTCAGCAATCCTGACTGCAGGCCCTGCATTTGCCAGGGTGCTGTTAATAAATTAATCAGAAGAGTGGCATTTGCACAGGAGTCATAGAGAAGCTAATTTGGCTCCTCCTCATTTTCAATATTGATCATTCCTTGGGAAAGAAGAATAAAACCAAGCATGTTTCTGGAGGCCTGGTTGAGTTTTTAGTGCTGGTAGCTCGTAAGACTATGGGGGATTGTTTGGTTTTTTTTTTTTTTTTGGTGGGTTGACCATTAATATTAGGAGTTATTCAGAGGTAACATTGAGTTCTACTGTATTTACATCCTTTTGCAAGAGGGTGGGAAGTGTAATGCCCCTCCTCTAGGAGGAAGAGTTTCTTCTGACGCTTGCTTTTAATCATCCTTCCAGGACATGATTGAGCAAGCTGTGATGAGCAGGCTCTCCTGGACAGTACTCCTCTAGTAAGTAATTGAAAGGTGAATTGGAAATATAACTTGTGTTGCTATTAATGTATGCAAAGAATCATTCCTACTTCAGTGTTGTAGTAGGTGTAGTAGCTGACAAATTTCCTAATTTAAGAGCGAGCACTGTCAAGAAGGATTGAGCAGGGAACCTGACAGAAGACAGCTGCTTCATCTGCCAAAAAAATGAATCTAGTTTAATCCATGTTATTTGTTTTACAAGCAGCAAACTTAACGCTGCAAAAGCCCAAGAGGCTAAACTGATCTCTCAGCACTTGCCTACTGGATGTAGAAAATCATCCGTGAACTCTAAATAATTTATCCATTTAAATGTCTTTCTGGGCTGACCACTCTAATATTAAACTTTTTTTAATGGAAAAAAACCTAAAAGAATTTTTCCATGTTACAATATATTTTGCATCTTTTCCCCTCTTTGTACTTGCCTCTAGGAGACAGCCTGTGTTGTTTGGTTGGTGTGCTCAACTCACAGCAGAGCTTGCAGACAGGTGGTCAAACATAATAATAGCAAAAGCCCAAGATATTGAGCATTTCCACAGCAGCCAAGGGGTTAGTTTTTCAGGAGGCCTTCAGGTCCCTTATAAAGAGAACATTTAAGCAAAGGCCACAGGCAGTTTTATAGGACTGGGATTAGCAATTTAAATGAGGGAAGTTGTCTTGGCAGTTCTCATCCTGAGCCATGGCGCTGACCGATTATGTATCAGATAATTTTTAGGGTAATACTAGGAAGTAATTTCTTCATACATCATACAGTCCGCAGTAAAACCTAGGCTTCTGAGGCACAATACTTTGAGAAAACTGAGGACATGTCGCCTTCTCCTTTGTATTTGCTCCTCTGTTAACCTGCAGCTGTAGTGTGTAATCGTGAGAGCGAGGCAGGGTCATGCTGTGACAGGAGGACAGGTCTCCGTTAGGTCCGTGCCTCTCCCGGAGCTGCTGGTGCAGTGTGCTTACCTAGGCCCAGACCAAATTTCAAGCTGTGTTCCTGCAGGGGAAGCCTGATGCAGTTCCACTGCCTGTCTGCCTCGCAGGGCTCAGAAAGAAAAGATGAGACACATTGGGAATAATCATCTGACCTACTAATGCGCCTTACAGGGCTCTAAATTACCTGCCACCACAGGGGGGAAAAAAGGGCTTGGATACTTCTCTGAACAACTCAGTAACAGTCTCTGCTCAATGCACGGCATCGATCAAAAGAGCAAACAGAATTTAGGATGCAAGCAGAGCGGTGTTGAAAATGATACTGAAAGCAAACACCGTCATATAAATCAGTGACAGAGCTTCCTCTGAACCGCTGTTGTGCCCTGATCACTTCATCAAAAAAGGAGTGGCAGAGGGTTTACAGACAACAAAAATGAAGAGAGGCTTGGGAAAACATCGATTATGTGGAGAATGAAATGACTGGAACAGTTCAGCTTTGAGAGGTACTATTTAGGGTGCCATGGATAATACATTCACTAAATTGAATTTAGGGAGAGCTGGGAATTTTCTAACTGCTTAGTTCCAGTAGAAAATGTGAATTTGTCAAAACAGAGGTATTTTGTGGGAATATATAATTTAAAAAAATTATTTCAATGGAATCACAGCCAAGGTTTCTGCCTGTCAGGGACTTTCCTCCCATTAGAAACATGCCTTATCTCCACCAAGCAGGCTCTCTGGGATCCCAACTTTCTGTGGGAGATCTGTGGGAGATGGGCCTCCTCAGGCATAGGGCAAATGATTATTCAGGTTCAAAACTCCAGGGCAAAGCCACTCTAGGGACAAGCAGCTATTTGAAACAAACTTTCCAGCGCTCTGGGAGCTTTGGATCCAATAGCGCTGTGTTTGTAGAAAGACAGGAAATTTTAAATCCCCTCAAAGCTGAGTCTCTCAGGATTTCATGAGTATGGCTTGAGCACATTGTTCATTTAACATACTCCTCTTCATAAAGGAAATGAGTAGGCACACAGAGACCTGAATCCGAGGTGAACCAAAGGGTGCAGGCACTGTGTCTTTCCCCAGAAGCCTTCTAAGACAACCATGAATCTGCACCAATAGTCCTCCAAAGGCCAAAGAGCAACTTAATGGTAGACCTCACAGTTTAGGTCTGCTCCTGTGGCTTAGGTGCTGGAGTGGGAGTGCATGGTATCAGTAGAATCCAAATAATTCAGGCAGGGAGAAGTAATTCAGTGACAGAAAGCTTGGATGATCTCATTCATGTTTCCCATTAACACTATCCGTAAGCATAGGGTTGGAGAGTGGCTACAGATACTTCAATGGTAGCTTTTGCTGTCTTCATTTGCATTTCCCTACCCAAAATGGTCAGTTGCTGAGCAGCCAGGTTGGGTGTAATAAGGCTGTGCAGGGTGATAGCCACCATCTTGAACTGTTGCTCCTGAAATGCTGTTGTTGAGCAATGACAAAGTCATGGTGCTAGTTCTTGGCAGAAGGCATCATCCACTGTAATCCCCCCGAATACAAAGCTCCTCCTGCATCCATTGCTGGTCATCCCCTGTTCTGAGGACAGTGTTGCCCCGTAAGATGGATGCTGCATTCATCTTCTAGACACAATCTCTGATCAACAAGGGGCAGAATAACTGCAGAGACTGTGAGAATATTATTAACCCATCTTCCTGATCTGTGTGGGTTGGGAGCAGGCCATCAGGGTGTCCTCTCAGAGGTAAGCTGCGGCTGGGGGAGTAAGCCTGTCATTCCCTCACCCTTCCTTAGGCCTTTGTGGTGGTCAGCAGTGATTCAGGCAGCAGGCACTGCGATGGCATCTGTAAGAGAGCTGGGAATGGATGAGCAGGAGCAGAATTCACACTTCATTGAGGGGGATGGTCATAGGGACAGCGATGTGCAGCCATCATCTATGTGGGGCAGGCGAAAGGACGCAGCAGCATATCCTCATGAAGCCCACTGTCCTGATGGCAAAGGTGTGTAGGAAAAAATTCCCCTTGGGAGTGCTTGGGAATGCACCTTTTCCCCAGAGCACTCTAATATGCACAATTATGACTTTCTACCCCTAACCTGGGGAACTCCTTACTTTATCCTTAAATCCCATAAATTTTTGAAATTTCTCAGCTCTCTGGCAACAGCTTGTGGAAAGTAGCCCTCACGGGATTCAGGGGAACACAGCTGTAGTGACATCATAAAATTCCTCAGAATTCCTGAGATAGCACACTGCTCTGATGTCACAAAAATGACGAGGGGACAGGTGGGGCAGAATGGAATGACATGACCTGTACAAAATGAAATATTAAATTATAACCTTTTGAAATGTCAGAATTTTAAACATAATAAAAATACCATTTGTCTGTCTTCAGTGTAGTTGCCTGTTGATAGAAAAAGGGCACATCATTTAAAGGAAAGTCAAGAAGTTGAAACCTGATTTAAAAAAAATACATTTAGTACACCACATACAAAAAAAAAAAAAAAAAAAAAAAGCTGTAGAGCTCACGGTTCCAATTCTATTAGGCAGGAACAAAATATATTTGGAAAGAAAATAAAAATCACTCACTTCAAGCCACAAGATCACTACTAAACAAAGAAACTTTCCATGAGCATGTACTACTCATTATTTCCCTGCTTTGGAAACACCTGTAGTTTCCCCAAAGCACACTCTTCTGGTCACTCTTGGAAATGGGTTATTGGAATGTCTGGATTGGTAATCTGCTTGAAGAAGTCATAGTTTATTGTCCCGTAGAGCTTCAGTCAGCACACGTATCCTATGCATGCAGGGACCACAAATTGCAGGCATTGCAACTTGTAGATTCTAAGAAAATGAGGTACAGGTTATGAATTTACAGTGCAAGGAGGTCACTGAAACAAGCCACGTAACATGGAAAATTTACTTTTAGCAAGAGTAAAATAGTGTACATTTAAAAAAAAAATATATATAAAAAATCAGGAACCCTTCTTTTCAGGACATTAACTCTTTGCTACTTGTTTGCCTGGAGTTTACATGGGAATTAAGAGATTGGTTTTCTCTAGAGCAGCTCTGATGAGACTCCCAGTCTGGGAACAGCTCTTCTCAAAGACTGTTTCCTTGAGGAGAAGCTGTGGTGAGGGCTCTCCAGCTCAGGAGGGAACAGAAATGCTTTTGGAGAACATGTAGGATGAGGGAGAAGTAGGGTGATGTCATCACTGTGTTCTAAAGAGACAAAAAATAGCTCTTTAACGATTTTGAATATAAGTGGTTGTTCCTCTCCCCTGAGTTGGCCATGAGGAAGCATAATGAGCCTACTGCACCCTTTTCTCTTAATTTAAAGCCGTTGCAGAACACTGCAGAGAGGCTTTGGCTCTGGAGAGCTGGAATAAAGCGCTCACTACCAAAGGGTGGCTCTAGGGAGGTGTTCGAGCCCATTCCTGTGACTGCCCTGACCCCTAGGGACTGCAGAGACAGTTAAATAACTTACAGATTCAATTGTTTTCAAAAATAAAGATATATGTTTCCATAATGTCTTGAGCTACAAGGGAGCTTTTATCAGCAGATATCTTCATTAGGAAGAAATTGTCAAAATCCTTCTATTTTAAGCAATCTCTACAATTCCCAGGGAAGTTTTGCTCAGTTTTTATTTTACACCAACCAATTTTTTTCTCATTTGGGTGTTGACTTGAGATGGATTTTGCTACCTTAATTAATAAATAGCTTCATTAAAGTATCAGTGCTGCTAAGATGCTGGGAGTTAATGTTGTAAATTTAGCCATATCAGTTTGTTCAGGAATGCCAGATCTCAGGCTGGAAGCTTTGCAAACTTCTTAATAAAATACAGGTGGTACCACTGTTAATCTGTTTGCAGTCTGATATGGCTCACCTACAGGAGATGTCTGATGACCTTTGAGAAGTACCATCTGGAAAAACATTAGTATATTTTAACAGGTATGAGGTGAAAGCAGCAAATCATTTCTTTCCCTCGGGCCTTTCAGTTCAGCAGCAGACGATGTATGTGCATACGTAATACCAGGGCAAGTTCAGCTCTCCTTCAGTAGCCCTCTGCCTCTGATCTTTGGCTCATTATTTCAGGACTTATTTTCAAGTAGTGTTAGTTTCAACCAGTGTGGGGGATTTCTCGTGCAGTGAGTATGTGAAAAAACAGAAATACAATCTTTAGGGCCCCACTGCATGAAATGTAGAATAGCCACAATTTCCTTTGACTCCTCTTTGGCGCCCTAATGACAGAGACAACCAGACAGAAGAGGATTAAGAAATATAATAGGGGATGCACCCGTGATCTGGAAAACACACATGTGTTTTTAATATTTTTGTGGATCTTAGTGCCGCTAAGGCTGTGAAAAGGAAATCTTAAATAAGGATTTGATGACATAAAGAACTGATCCCTGTCTGTTCCTCTGATTTCAGTCAAGAGTAGTTAACACCTCACGGGAACTGTTAATATCTCATTGACCCATGTATTTATTATAAAGTGATGAGGTACTAAAAAGATGGAATTGTATCAAACAGTTACCTGAATGGTGGTTTTAAACTGAGAGAATGTGTTTGCATGTGGGTTTCTTCTCCTCCAAGTCGGTGCATTAGAGTATCCTGACATATATTTGTCTGTAGAAAACACATAGACATTGTTTCTTAATCACAGCTGCAATGGCAGGAAAGACTCTGTGAGTCTGATAGGAGAATTCGGTATGACGTTAGCTGAAGGACCATCGGGTGAATCCCACATCACCTCTGAAATACCAGCTAGTACTCAATACAGACTCCCTCTCTAGTCGTTTAAAGCTCATTTGTAATCTCGCAGCGTTCCCAGGGGGCTCACAGGACCTTCCGAATGAGGTGATCCCACCATGGACATCCTTGACTCCAACAAAGGGGATGCTCCTCTGTTTAAAATCTGCCCAAAGGCATCAATTGCTTTTAGAGTGAATGAGTCCATAAGCCAATCTCCTGTCTTATCCCTGCTTGTGAAGAAAGCTCTTACAAGGTGCACGGCAGTATTCCGTTTTTGTGCTGGGCAGTTGATTTTGCATCAGAGTACGCTGCCTAAGGACTAACCATTTTCTGTAAAACGGGCTTAAAAATGAATGTTATTAATACTCTGGTGTTCTGTTAATTCCAGCTTAATTCCATTAATTCAAATTATTAATTCCACAATAATCCTAAAATTTTCAGTTTATACACTGCATGTAAGTATTACCATAGTTTCGCATTTGGGTCCCAAGTCTTCTATTTGTGTCAAGCTGATTCGTTTGCTTGGGGCATTTCTGACCATGTGGCTTGGGTACTGCTGAAAAGAAAGGTAGCAAAAATGCTAATGGTTGCTTTTATGACAAAAATGGTGACCAGTAAAGCAAAAGATGTACAATTGTGGTTACATCCAGAACAGATTGCCAGAAAGAAAGATACAAGACTGGGAATCCCACCTGTAGGCATCTTGTCAAATTTATGACATAGCAGGTGCTATCAAGAGGACAGTAGAGTATTTCAAAGATGGGAAAGAGATGAAGGAAAATATCATCCTGAATGAATGGCAGGAAGAGTGAATTCAGTCCTCTGTCCAACATAAACAATGTGAACAAAAGTAATATAAATTGCAAAAATTTATGCTACATTTAAATTGATTGCCGAAGTTTGAATAAGACATAAAAGATGCTGTAAAAAGTGGGGATCAGTATATTTGTGCACAGTGGCACATCATTGCATTCATCCCTCCTTGTGGGACAGAGAACTGTCTTTCTGCTATGAAGGTGCTAAGTTAGTGTTCATGGCTGTTCTGTCTGACAGATAGTAAAGGTTTATAAAGCTTCACATTTCTGTCTATGGATACTGCTGCAATCTGTTTGTGAAAATGATGCTGGATCAAATTTACTCTTGCCCATTCTCAGGCATAAATAACTGAATTTTCACCTGCAGGGACCAGTCGAAAGCAGCACAATACAGACAGGTGCATTTGAGGCATTTTAAGAACCCAGTGTAAGCAGGAGCCCACCTGTAGCTTCACTGAACTTTGGTTCTTGATTGGCAGTGACACTACAGTAGACGACATATGCAGATCTTCGAGGTTCTGGAGAGCTGAAAGAAGACTTTCTTCCAGTTTGTGTCACATAAAGACGAGAAGAATCAGTTTCATCATCCTTCCTTTGACCCCTTTGTTGGTAACTTGGTTTTACTCTGAGGTCTGAAGTGTGAATTTCTAAAAGTGAAAAAACAAACAAAACTGTTGTGCTGTTCTTCAAAAATTGACATACTGGCTGGGAAACAAGATCAAAAAATTGTTCTTTGTGGGTAGCCCAATCGAAATACATTCAGTTATTTTATTTACCACATGATGCTCAGCAATGAGAAGCCAGTGCTAAAGTATATTACCTCCATTTTCAAAGGCTCTGCGATCTGTTCTGGGAATATTCTCACTTGCTACTTTCCTTCCTGAACGCTCTCCTTCTCTTTTTGCATTATTAAATGTTGTAGGAACTGTATTGCCATCACCTGGAAAGGCAAGAGAAAGAACGGTTTAGCTGCTTGTGGGTAAGCACAGGGAAGGGCACTGCCGTTCTCTTCCTTCCACCTCTGGGAGCTCGTGATTAGTTTAGTGCAATTTCCTTTAACCTCTCATTTTCTCTGCTTCTCTGTCTTTGGTTAGTTCTTTGGATACTGCCAAGTGTAACTCGAGCACCTGGTGTGTGTCTGCCGTGCTCTCTAAGGAAATACCATAATGCAGAGGTTAAAGAAGACCATGGCTCCAAAGTAAGGAACCAGCTACAGCCACCTGCTTGTTCTTTAGCTTCTCACTTTTCATGAATGATACTTATGGATCCTACCCGATCGAATATGTGGCATATTCAAGGTGCGTGTCATCATTGTACCTAAAACCTCAAGAGAACTCACTTGAAGAAATGCTCTGGGGAAACACCTCTATGCTTTTCTCTGAATGTATCTAATTATAAATACAGATAAATATGACAAGCTATATCCATATATTTCTTACGGATTTTCCTGTCTATAGTCTAAACATATATAAATATTCAACAGAAATAGCTTGTCAAAACTATTTCAATACAAACGTGTTAAAAGCAGAAAGAAGAAGAAAATATTTTTGCCCAGTTCTGTTGAACAGCTTAGGCTTTGTATGTCTGTATGGTTCAAAGTTGAGACAGTTTTTCCATTCCATTTTTTATTAGCACATCATCCTACTCAAATCTCCATTACATAAGAGTATTATCAAGAATTTATCCCTGAAATTGACACTAATGTGAAAATAATTTTTTTTTTTTTAATTGAAAGTAGTAGGTCATATTTCTGTCCAGAAATTTCTGATGACTGATCTACTGGTGAGTCTGATGTGTTATTATAGTCAGAACATAATGCTTTCTCCTCAAGTGGAATTATGCTATTGCTTATTCAGTAAAAGAACTAATACAAATTTCTTTTTTTTTTCAGTCATGCCACTTGCTCAAGAAAGGAGAAACAAAATACAGGAGGTAAATACTTCTTAATTGGTATATGTTGTATATGTTATAATTTGTATTTCTTTGTCCTGCATTATGTTGGATAAAGCCTAGCATTCAGAACAAAAAGGGAACTCTTTTGTTACTGTCTCTTAGAAGGCACTTGAAGGGGGTATTTATTTAATCTCAATTTAGTTATAGAAAAGTTTGATGTGTGGCTGCGTTTCATATTCTAGACACCCAAGACAGCCAGCAGAGAGCACAGAGCACCTCTGGGAAAGGGACTGGTCTCACCTCTCTTTGGCACTGTCTTAGGATGCAATAAATAGCCCCCTAAGAGTGCCTGCACGGCCTGATGGGGAATTGAAACTACATTCCTACCTTAGGATGGTTAAAACTAGGCTACACAAATCTTGATCTTGAAGAAAAACTAGATGCAAGACCTATGTTGTGTATCTCAGGAAAGTACACATGGGGTTAATAGCCCATTTGTGCCTTTTCCACCTAGATTTGATACAGGTAGTCAAGACATGGGTGACACTATATATATGTGTATATATACAGAGAGAGAGAGAGATGGGGGAAGATTACTGAAGTGTTTTTATGCTCTTTGTAATATGCTGTCTTTTATCGACACTAAATTTAAAAAGTGGGGAGGAGGGGCAAACTTTGTGATAGTTTCTCCATGTAACAGTAATTTTAAAAGTGGTAAACATTGTCCAAGAAGATGAAAAGTACTTGCCTTTCTGCAAGTCTCGGTCGGTAGCTTCCAGGGGTAACCGCTCGTTTTCCCGAAGTGAAGACACAGTTTTTGTTGGTTGGTGTTTGTGAGAGGGCTGAATCCTCTAATACTCTCCTAAACACACCCCAAGAGGGGAAAAAAAAAACCCAAAACAAACAGCTAAGTTTACTATACGGGCAGCACTGCTGTTTAGGAAAGAGTGACTAAGTTTGTATTTACCAGATTTATAGCATATTTCCTTTATTGCTCTTTCCTCTTCAATATCTGCAGCAGTCTTAGGCACCCAGTTAGGAACATCTGTAAGAAATACTTTTCAAGGATTACTAGACAGCTATACAAAGACCTTCAGCAATTCTTAATAACCAACCACCACAAGGAATTTCACTTTGGTCACAGCCCTTCTCTTTTACTGGCTGCAGCCTCTGCTTCTGGCCAGACAATTGATTCCTTGCTATTAGGTATTTGCAAGCGCAGTGGACTTGCAGTGACGACACGTATTAAGAAGCAAATGTTTGTTGATCTAAACTGATTCAAAACCATCTTCACTACTCGTGATCCTTCTTTTACCCCCAAAAGGAAATCTTCTGATGAAACGTGTCGCCAGGGAGTGCTTGTCACAAAACCTCTGCCCAAAGTTCCTCTGTTGATTTCACCAGACTGTGGGTTTCTCTAGGCTGGCTTTATTAACAACTCAGAGTTGGGCCATCACCTCAGTGAGTGGCAACAGCTAACAAAAAGTGCCCTCTATAGATACAATATAACATACAATACAAAGCGTCTTTGGTGATTTTCCAGGAACTTTCAACTCTTAATTCATCATCCATATCAAAAGTCCATTATATTCCACAGTTTCGACTAGTTCTTGTCGTTCCGTTCTAACTCCTCTTCGGACACCGCTGTTCACTGATGCAGTCTTCGGTCATCATGGTTACTTATCTTCTGAACAATCTTCATCATAATTCACTTTTAGACCTCTGAGGAAAGACTCAAAATATTCTATTTAACATATACTTAATCTGTGTCTAGCTTTTCATTACTTAGCTGTTCTAAGTTGCTTAAACTGTCAGTATTGTTCCTAGAGCACCTGTGCTCTATTGCAAATAATATCTATTTATTAATTATTCTTGCTATTAATAATATCCTAAGAGAAAAGAGTTTTCTAAAGCTTGTTCCTTTTACAAATTCCCTCCTTTTGTTTTTCCCATCGCACTCCTGTGATCTTTCTTATTTATAATTCCACATCTCTCTTTCTGTCTTCTGTATTATAAAAGAACAACAACCAATGTAATATCGAAACAAAACAATCACACAGACTATTATGACTATAATAGTTAAAAATAATAACAATTAATTTAAATAAAACTTTAGCTGGGGAAATATCAATTGGCTGTCTTGGGGTATTCCTTATATCCCATAACACTAAATTTAAAGCATTGGGCCACTTCAGGCCAGGCTGTTTACAAACCTTAAGTAATTTTTCTTTTAAGGTTCTGTTCATTCGTTCTACTTGGCCAGATGATTCGGGGTGATGGGGAGTATGAAATTGACTAAAAATTCCTAAGGAATTATAAATTGGTATTAAAATATCTGCTGTGAAATGACCCCCATGATCAGACTTCAGGAACTCCCTATTTAGGAATTATTTCCTTCAGTAAGATTTTTACTACTGCTTTTGAATAATTTTTCCTGGTAAGAAAAGCTTTTACCCATCCTGTTAGCTGATCAGTTATCACTAACATGTAAGAGTACCCCATATTTTTTTTGGCATTTCAGTATAATCAGTTTGGAGCTTTTGAAAAAGGAATGGTGGCTGGAGGTCTTTTTCCACTGGGTGCCTTAATTCATACAGAAGGATATTGTTTACAAAGTTTACATCCTTCACAGATTCTTTTGGTTGCTGCATAAATTCCCAGGGCAGCCCAAAGTCTTTGAATACGGAGCGCTAAGCTCTCTGGCCCCCCATGAGTTTTTTTGTGATGCCATCGCGTAATCGGTAATAAATACCTTCTTGGAAGAAGAGGCTTGTTATTAAGCATCCATTGTTCTCCTTGTGGCTGGGCTCCAAGCCGGATCCACTGCTCCTTTTCTTCATCAGGGAGGTCTTCAATAGAACTTATTTATATCCAGAAGTTCGGATATCGCCTCATGTTGTGATAATGACATGATAGACACAACCTGTCGTGCTGCAGCTCTAGCTGCTTGGTCAGCTAAAGAATTTCCTTTAGATATCATATCTTGCCTCTGAGTATGTGCTTTTATATAGATGACAGAAATCTCAGAGGGTAATTGTATCGCCTCTAATAATTCTTTGATCTGCTTTCTATGAGGCATAGACTTCCCTGCTGATGTTAAGAAACCCTGTTCTTTCCATAAAGTCCCAGTTGCGTGGCAGATACCAAAAGCATATTTAAGTCCATATTTTGCAACTTCTGTAAGAGCAATTACTTCTGCTCCCTGTGCACCTAAAGGTGCCAGGAAAAGGTCCCACCAATAGTACCTGCATTTCCGTAGTCACTGCAAAACCAGTACATCTTCGACTTTCTTCATAACAGTAGGAGCCATCCGTGAAGAGGTTCAAATCAGGGTTATCCAAAGGTTGATCCTTCAAATCATCTCACGGTTTGCTGGTTTCACTTAGTAATTGAACACAGTTATGATTATCTTTTTCTCCATCGGAGGGTAAAGGCATTAGGGTGGCAGGATTCAATGTATTGCACCTTTCCAATTTCAAATTATTAGCCAATAATAGAATGATCTCATATCTATGCACCCTTTGAGGAGATAAAGTTTTCTCCACATACTCTTTTAATAATATCTGTACTTCATGGGGTACACAGTTAGTGGATGTCCTAGGACAATTGTCCTGTTTTGTTTGTTTTTCTACTATTTCAGCTGCTGCTGCTATTGCTCTAGTGCAAAAAGGAGTTCCTTTAGTCACTGGGTCTAATGTAGAAGAAAAATAGGCAACAGGTCGTTCATGTGGTCCTAAAGTTTGTACTAACACCCCTCTCGCAGTTCCTTTATTTTCATCACAATTTAAAAAGGTTTTGAATAATCAGGAAGTCCTGGCTTTAATATGAATCCAAGATACTTCACTTGCTGTTTGCAAAACTGTAATTTGGACAGAGATGCACAGAGTTCCTTTTTAACAAGTCGGATACATAGATATTCAGTATCTCTCATACAATCATCCTTAGTTTTATTTGCTAATAACAAATCATCAACATGTATCAAAACAGACTTCTTTGAAAAAAACCAAATCTTGTAAGTAATTTTTCAAAATTTGAGAAAATACTGTTGGAGAACTAGTAAAATCCTTGTGGTAACCTAGTCCAAGTTAACTGCTTCCCTTGCCACGTGAAGGCAAAGATTGATTTGCTTTCTTCCACAATTGGAATGCTAAAGAAAGGTCCTGTAAGATCAAGCACCGTGAAATACTGTGACTAGGATCTGTACCACAGGATGTGAAGCAATTACATGTTCATTTACAGCTCGTTGATCTTGAACAAATCTATATTCAGGGTCTTCATCTTTATCTACTGTATGTTTACTAACTGCTAAAATTGGCGTATTATAAGGACTACGACATTCCTTCAAAATTCTTTTTTTCTAAAAAATGTACAATTTGTTTTTCTATACTGGGAATGGCCTCATTTATAATTGGATATTGCCAAATTGAAGGAGTCGTCCCTCCTTTTGTTTTTATCACACTTGGCTCAGCCGATTTTAACAATCCCACTTACTTCAAAGTTCTCTGGGAATTGCAGCCAATTCAAATGGTATATCATTCAAATCATTTTGGTTTTGACCTCCCAATTCAATTATTTCTGAGCCCATTAAAATCAATTGAATCCCTGTTGGAGCCAAGGAGATAAATGTTCCAAATTCCTGGAAAAGGTCTCGTCAAAGGGGTAGATAAATATTTTATTTCTTCCCCTACTACTCCCTGTACTATCATTCGATATGTGGAGAACGTCAAAATTCAGTACAGGCCCAAAAGGCAAGTAGGGGAATTGGGAGAGATCACAAATTTACCCCAAACCAATTTCTTATCCAAAATGATACCATTTACCTTTGCAGAAATCTGACCGTGCTCATCTACCTTGATTCCAACGGGTCCCATTGTTCTTTCAATTCCCGGAGAAGATGAGTATCATTTTCTTTACTGTGAGTGAGGTCAAGGAGGTCTGGCAGGTGGGGATCCTCCTTGTGCAGACACAGGTCTCAGTGGGCACTCTCTCTGCATATGTTCCAAATTTCCACAGTAGAAGCACTCTAAAGAATTAGCATATTGAGAGATAAGAGGAATTCTGCCTCGCGCACCCCTTCCCCCGATTCTACCTCAGGGAAATCCCTGACCTCTCCCTCTTGGGTTATAGGTTTGAGTAATTGCTACAGCCAACAACCCAATTTCTCTTTCTTTCTCTTTTTGCTCTCACTTTTTCTCAGGTTTTAACCTTTCTTCTTGCTGCTTTTGCTTTCATCTCTCCCGTCAAAAACAAAAGCAGCGATGCTCAAGATTTTAGTTAATGTTTTACCTTGCCAGCCTGGCATGAGTTTCTCAAAAACACTAATAGCTAGTGGCTCTTGGAAATTGTCACAGGTCACACCCCCATAATCAAAGTAGCCTTCAATTGGCCCTAATAATCACTTGGGTGCTTGTCTGATCTTTGATTGCATTCCAAAACTTTTGTCCAATTAGTTATTCTCTTACCTTTTGGGAAAATCTTTTCCCTTTTCTCTGCTTGAAATAGTTCTCGTAATAAAGTTTTCATATTCTAATTAGGGGTGTAATCAGTGACAATTCCCAATAACAAATGAGCACATTTTTCAGCATCAGCTCGTAAGCGAGGCATTTTTGCTTGCCAAGCTACTAAATCACCTTGCTTCCAAGGTTCATGTCACATTACTACTGTTACTGGAGAGACATCGGCGCCTGCACCAGGGCCCGCTCTAGGGTTTGGTATGTAATCCAAATGCATTGGATACATGCCAGTACTTCTAAAAGGGAATTCAGTTTCTTCAGCTTTAGGAGCTGAAGGAAGTAAACTCCCTTTAGTTTTTATCAAAGAGGTTTTCTTTCTTTGTTGACCTCTATTATACCAAATATACCAATAATCAATATCTTGAGTCTCAGAATCCTCCAAAATTATTCTTAGAAATTTTTACTGATGGGGTTTAACTGTTCCTTTCAGAGGCCATACGTCCATTGGCCCTCCTCCTTTATTTCTTGTCAGGAATGGCCATTCCTCTTGGCACAATATTATCAGTTTTCTTTTCTGTAATGATTGTGCCAAAAGTATCTTCCCCAATTTTCTAAAACTTCAGCAAGGGGCGTCCCCCTTTCAACGCTGAGTACTGTCCCCATTATCTATACATTGCTTTGATCTCTCTCTTTGCAAATTTAAACACAAGAGTTTACCAGTATAATTCTATCTGGAATTACCTGTGCCCAAGCCTCTTAGGTGAACTCAACTCTTATTTCTTTGCCGGCAATTTGAGTATTGGTAATGGCTTTGTCCAGAGGAATATCTGACTCTTCCTCTCTTGTGTCCTAGAGTCCCATCTGGGGTGCCAATTCTGTTAAAGGATTTTACCAGACTGTGGGTATCTCTAGTCTGGCTTTATTAACAACTCAGAGTTGGGCCATCACCTCAGTGAGTGGCAACAGCTGACAAAAAGCGCCCTCTATAGATATGATATAACATACAATACAAAGAGTCTTTGGTGATTTTCCAGGAAGTTTCAGTTCTTAATTCATCATCCATATCAAAAGTCCATTATATTCCGCAGTTTCGACTAGTTCTTATCGTTCCGTTCTAACTCCTCTTCGGACACCGCTGTTCACTGATGCAGTCTTCGGTCATCATGGTTACTTATCTTCAGTATTGTTCCGAGAGCACCTGTGCATACTGCATTGAACTGTTAGTATTGTTCCTAGAGCACCTGTGCTCTATAAAAAAATACCTATTTATTAATTATTTCTGCTATTAAGAATATCCTAAGAGAAAAGAGTTTTCAAAGGTTGTTCTTTTGCACTAGGTGCATCTGTAGCCGCACACACACACGTTCCCATACAAACACAAAACCGGCGTAACAACCAAAAGCCCAATCCCGTACCTAAAATACTCTTCCGAGCTTTGTGCTCAGTCATGGTGAGGCCATTTGTACCTGTTGACCGGATTCAACAGGCCAGTGTGATCCCCATTTTCTTAGTGGGCTCGCTGAATACAGCCTGTAAGTATGATCTATCAGCCTTTACTGCTCTGTGAGTCCAGGTACCGCAAGACAAAATCACAGGGGTCCCTTCCTGTCATCAAGGCCTCTGGGATCCTCCAGCGTTGAGTCTCAAATGTAAAAATAAAAAAAAGCTCATAGCGTTCAGTTGGTAAGTGGTTGCATAAGAAAGGGGTAGTGAGTAAGAAGAGGCTGTTACGGTAAATTTGGTCTCAAAAGAACCCCCTAAGACTTAGTAGGAAGTTTTGGAAGGCAGGCGTTCTGTATTGCAGCAGTGGACACACGGGGGATCACTCCACCTCACGTGCATGCTGAAAGTACACTACGATCCCGTGTCTCAGCCGAATTCTTCTCTTCTGGTTCCAATCCTTGTTTCAGTTTCAGGGTCATCTTTCAGTTCATCACCATCTTCATTTTTCTTCCACTAATTTTCATCTTACACAATTCTAAGACTTCAGGATGTTCTGTTCAAAGCTTAGGTAGAGCAAGCAGATTCTATATACTAAATTCTCTTAATCTGGCAAAACAATTAAGCATCCTGTGTTAAAACTGCCTCCCTAGGATTAGCTTGAGTGGGTTTTAAACCAGCCTTGGGTTGGGACTATACAAGAAGCGGGCTAAGAACACTTTTCAGGCCTGTTGAGCAGCACCCCGGTTGCTTTGGTAATATTACGAGACAGCTCAGTCCTGAACACCTTTCACTAGGCCTTAAAATCTATTTCAGACATACCAGAGGTTGTATTTAAAATTCTTCTGCAATTGGCTTTAGAGAGAACCTCTGCTACACCCTTAGCCCCTGTGTGCTTCCCTGCTCTGCATTTTGCACAGCTTCACCCCCTGCAGTAACCAGGCACTAGAGCTGTTCCACCCGTCTCTGTCCTTTACATGACACCTTCTGTTTTCATGGGCAAGCAGTTGTGAGCTGAACTCACTTTTTACAGGAGCGCAGTATCCATCCCCTGATCATCTCTAAACTGCAATGGGCACTGTAAGGCAATGGCACTCACGCCACAGTCTGCACGGAGCTACCTGGTCACGCAGAGCTCTTCTCCTCTCCAGCTGCTGGAGTACGTTAGAATTACTTCAGAATCACAGGCACTGCTTTTCTAAGGTGGCCCTTTCATGGAAACTGTGATCACAAACCCCGTGACTGAGGAAGGCAGAAATACCATTCCTGGTAACAGTAAGAGCTTTGCACTATGAGAAACTGCATGATACCCTTCTTCAGTGCTCAGCCCTAACTGACACCATTTTCTTATTTTTTATTATTCAGAAGAAGATGTTTCCAGTGTCTGGGGAAATGCTGTGTGCTATCTCAGCCATAAGGAGTAAGGCAAATAAACCACACTGGAAAAACTCCCTCTGTGATTTGCTTCAGTAGCACTTTATGTGAACAGGAAACCTGCTGCTCATTTCAGTCAGAAGAGAGTCACAGCCACAAAATCCCGTGATAAAGGCCGTATCATACAAATGTGGATTAGGAGTTTCCTAAATTGTATTTACAGAAGAAAGTGCTGGATGAAGAGCATAGAATCATAGAATGTTTTGGGTTATCTGGTAGCCTAATTATCTTTCCTCTTTCCTCATTTTTTAAGCAAGCTTTGTATTTTTAGAGTTGTAAGATGTCTGAGCCGAGGCGGGGGGTGTGTGTGAATGAGTAATGTTTCAGTGACTTACACCTTTGTTATAATCGTGGGCTTCAAATGTGGCTGCTTTTCAGAAACATCTTAAGCATCGCACCTCTTGCAGCACAAACAGCGTTTTGTCTGTATTGTCAACAAAAATATTTGATGTGATAAACAGAAGAGTTTGGCAGCTCGGTATTACCTGGGTAATGCGTTGAAATTGCAAGCAGTGGTTACCACTTGCAGGCAGAGGAGTAAATTATGCTTTGGGAAACATTTGCAGGCAGCCTGCTCTGTTCTCTAGCAATAGTAAAAGAGGGTTCGTGCCTCCCCGCTTACAAACTGCTTTGAGAACTGCTCAGTGTTACGGTTACCGCTGAGATGTGCAGGAGCATGAAGTTCACTGTGTAGAGAAGAGATAGGAGACAGGCTTGACCTTGGCATTTACTTATGTATGTGTGACGGGAGGCTTGAGCAGCAAAAAGAGAGCCCCTGTGCCAAAAGAATTATTCGCCGCCCCTGAGAGCAGAGAGCATGAGCATGCCCAGCTTCTGGTGTGGAGACAACGCTTTCTGCCCCTTGGGGAGCCCGTGGGGGCAAAGAGCGTGCTAGCCTCTTGCTCTGCAAGGGTCAGACTTCTTCCAGCCCGCCCTGCTGTGTTAGTGTGCTAGGTAACCGCTGTGTTGTGAGTGTGCTAGGCAACCTTTGTTGGCTGTGTTGTGAGTGCGCTAGGTAACCGGCGCTGAGGAGCAGTCCCCTCACAGGACTGTAGCTGGCAGCCAGCGATACTGACCTCCATTGCAAACCGTCCTGAGATCAGTTGGAAAGGCCAGTGAAATGTCCAGGTTGGGTGTTCTCATTTTATCCCTCATTTAGGTAACGACAGGGTTGAGGAGACTGAGCATGCCGAATGCTCAAAAAGGATGTGGGAGGCTGGTTTGTTTTGGCAGGCGCAAACCAAGTGTTTTTCAGTGTCTGCTGCTTGAAACTGTGTCTGCCTTGGCTGATCTTTCTCTTCTGGTTGTCTTTCAGAATGCTCCAGGACGACCTGCAGCTCAGTGACAGCGAAGAGAGTGGTGACGACCAAGTCAGTTTAAGATGTTCTATACACTAGGCACACAGACATCCCTTTAAATCATCACGACTTGTGGCGTTGTTCCGACTTCCTTAAGCTCACCTTTTCTCCCCCTCTCCTCTTTGTTTTTGTGAACAAAACAGGTTGCTGAAGAGCCACCTTCTTCACTTGCTTCTGCAAGGCACAGGTTTGTTCCCAAACTACTAGCTAGACCAAATAAGGAGGAAAACCAAAACTACTTTTTATATAGGGGATAGATGGGTAAGGGCTCCTGGTTTCTCTTGTTAGATACAGGCTTTGGTTTCTAACTGCCTGAAGCTGCTGTTGAAAAGTGGCTGTAGTTGTGTGGGGTTTTACCGAAAGCTCCAGTTAGAAATGAATAATCCCGGCATGCTGGGTTTGGCCTAGGAACCAGAATGGTATTTCCCCAACTGTTCCCTTCTTTTCTGCTCTTCCCCTCCACGAGTGTATGTGTAGATCACACTGGAGCTGATGGGATTTTCAGTTGTTGTAGTGATGGGTGAGTGTGAGACCTGAAGCCGGCACGGCAAGTGCCCGCTGAGAGCAGAAGGCACGAGAGCTCCCACCAGGCCAATGCCAAACCGTCCTTGGACCCCAATCTCGTGAGAGATTTTTTGCTTGGCAGTGCCCAGGAGCATCTTGCTCTCAGTCCCCTTCCTCAAGGCCAGGGCACAACAACCCCCAAGCAGGACCAGTGGCCACAGGCCTGCCGTGGTGGCCAGAGAGGATTTCCACCAGGACAAACTTCCCTTGTCTGTCAGGGAGAAGCGGTTGCTCTCGCTGGTGAGGGACTGCCCCGCCAGTCACCAGAAGTCGCCAGACTCTCCCGGCAGTCACCCGAAGAGAGCAGAGGCCAAGGAACTCCGTGGTGAGAGGAAGCGGGACCTGGGGAGGAGAATCACGGGCACTGGTGACAAGTCCCGTCGAAAGAGGAAGGTGAGAGGTGGAGGTGGAGGTGGGTTTGTACAAGGACCAAGGTGGTGGTTGAAAAACACTCGTGTAGAGTTCGTTCCCGCTTCATAGCTTGGGAGTGGATCCATTACGCTCCTTCTCTCAAGGTGTTACCCAACTTCTAAAGGGAATGTGCATCAAAACTGTCCACAGGTGTCTCCTGTTGGTCACAAATGCCCTGCTGAGCAAGTGAAAAGCCCTGTAAGCTAACAAATGCTTTGGTGTTTTAACACATTTTTGGATGTTTTTTGTTGGAATACCTAGTTTTCTCAGACAACAAAACCCCAGCCCTCCTATGCCGGAGGAGCTTCTGGCAGCAGGCTGTGTCAGCGTGTGGCTGACCAGCCCCCGTGTAGCATCTGTGGGTTTCTCTGGCTTTCAACCCAAGCAGAGCTTTGGAGGGCTGCGGTGCCCCTTCCCCCTGCAACCCGTTTCAAAGCCGCACGGTACCTGCAGCGCCTCCCAGACTCTGCAGCCATCTGCGCTACCCATCTAATGTCTGTTGTGGGAGAGCACCTTGCCTGCAGTTTGTGGGGGTGTCCAGAGGGAGAAGCCACCCCCACCTGTGCTTTTCGGTTTTGTCCACGCATGCACCTTCTGCTGCCTGAACCTCTACCAGGTCCTTGTTAATAAAACCAAAAAGCCCTGCACATCTGGGGCAATGTGAGTGATCTGACTCCCCTGGGAAGGCAGTTTTTTCCTTCCCTTTGATAAGGTGTGTCACAAAACACAATTGCTTGCAGTTGATGACTTTCCCAGGAGGAATCTGAATACCTGTCTGTACGATTCAGACTGAGGGAGGAGAAAAAAGTTCATCCCGAACTGATGAAATGCTTATTTCCAGCAATGGAAGTGCCTTAATTTTGATTACCATGAGCAACAAGAGGTTTAGCAGTTGCATCCCCTTCACTACAAAATAATTGATCTATCTAAGCAAAAGTAGATAAAATGTCATTTGAGGATTACTTGTCAGTGAGCCTGAAATCTAGATCCGCTGTGCTCTGGGTTCCCCCTTTGTTGATTCCAGTATCACGTCTTCTCTTTCTTTAACCAGAATCGATCAAGCTTAGTTGGTCTGTACTTTACATGCACTTTGAAAACGTGAGTGATTTTTTTTCTTTTGTTTTTCCTTCTTGTTAGAGGGAAGTGGAGAAGGAGATTGATCAGAAGAGAAGGAAATCAGAAGAAGAAACAGAGTCATTGCAGTCTTCAGCTGATGAGGACTCCAGTAACTTGAAGTGAGTATACACTGGAGGGATGGCAGAAAGATGCATAAAACTGAGTCTTTCTTTAAGAGGTTGAGGCAAAGGACCGTATCTCCGGTCCTCATACTCGTGAGTTTGCTTCTAACCTAATGTGCCTTCTGAAACTTCATCTGCTGCAGATTTGTCTTTACATCCTGGAACCGACCACGTGGCTGTGGGAATGTAATTGATTTGCCTTTGTATTTGTTGCAGATGTTCCTCTCTCTCCTTACAGCTTGAGGATTATGGTTCTAATCATTGAAGCATGAGCTGATGTTTCAGTGGCTGGTCATCCTCCCACACTTGGTTTACACTGCTGCAAGAGCCTTGAATGTTGTGGCATTTGTCCTGATTTCCAACAGCTGAGATGGGGATGAAGACTTTGCCATTTGAAACCCCAGCTTGTCCATCCTGCAGTTTACCTTGCTGCATGCTCTGCTCCGTGTATTACACGTAGCTCAAAAGATGTGTTCATGCCGCAAGAAATTTAATTGCCAGTTGTGCCCGTGCTGCTTTTCCTTCTAAGCCGGTAGGCAGAGATTTGCACTGCTCTTTCGGACCGGGTACAGGGAACAAATTTGTGCAAAAGAGTGATCTGTTGTTTGCGTTGCAAACAGTGTGGTAGACTACCTGCCTGCGGGGATGCAGGAGTCGTTTCCCCTTCTCCAAACTGCGGTGGTGGTGATCTGGCAGCAGATGGTTGCCCGCAGTGATCTGGGAGGTGGCAGCGGCTCTGTGGGGAGTAGCAAGGGCTTGTTCTGCACGCTAGTTCAGGGGCGTCAGGGGATGGCAAGAGAAATTGCCCTCTAGCTGAAGATGTCCCTGCTCATTGCAGGGGGGGTTGGACTAGATGACTTCTAAAGGTCCCTTCCAACCCCAACTGTTCTATGATGCTCAGTGAGTAAGACTTGAGAGTTCAAGTATCAATTATTTCTGCTCTCATGAGAAATGGAAGTAGCCTTGCAATGCTTTTAAAAAGGGAGTTGGACTAGGTGATCTTTAAAGGTCCCTTCCAACCTAAGCCGTTCTAGGAGTCGACAAACATCTTGTTCTTTGCCCATGTCTTCCTCCTTCTGGGTTCTGCTGTCATGTTTATTTGGGGGAAGTTTGTTCTCTCCCTGCGTGGGGAGCAGCAGAAAGCTTTATCCGGTTCATGACACTTCACGTGCGTTTAAAGCTCTTAGTCTTTGTAAAGTGAGAAGATGATGTGAACGCACTCTGCACACGGAGAAACTGCAGACAAATTGAGTTGCTTGCTCAGACTCCCGCTGCAAAGAGGTGAAAGAGCTGAAAGTGTGGCCCAGAAGTCGTGACTCTTGTTCCCGTGACTGAGCAAGCACATGCACAGCAGAGAGAGTTCTGGCAGCCTCTTGGGAAAGGCCGTTGTCCTAAGTGTAGCTGTATGTCCATCAATTTTGACTGGGTGACCACTGCTGTTTTCTTAATTGGACAGGTGGTGATGAAAGCACCAAGTCTCTGCTCCCCCAGCTGCTTTTGCTGTCACTGGTTACTTGCTGTCTGGCTGCTGGTGCCCACGGTGTTGGTGCTGGGTGGGACCCGTCTTCTGCCAGCTGAGAACACAGAGAGGGATGTGATGGACATGGCAGAGCTCCGTTTTCTCACCTTGCTGTCGTGCGAGACTGCTGAACTGGGGGGCTCCAGAAGCACGTGGCTATGCAGCTCCCCCTTTCTCTAACCAAACCAAGATGCCTCAGGGCCAATAGGCTTTTCCCTGTGACTGGCCCAGATTTGTAGAGGGGTGAAAGGTGCAAAGGCCAGTCCAGGAAAGAGATTTGTGTGTATGGGTGGGTAGGGAGCATTTCCCTCCTCCACTAAAATCATCTTGTTGTCTTTGTCTCTTTTGTGTGTGACGGACAGAACGGACACACAGCCAGCGTGCCTTTTGAATTGTGACTGTCTGGAATTTCAGGTGGCCTTTATGGCCAGGAATTTCTCATTTATTCCAGCCCAGCATTTGCAGTCCTTCTGGTAGATCTGCTGAAACACACCCCATCGTCTGCAGACCAGTGCGCTGCCCGCATTTTGACCTGCCCTGTACTGCCTTGGCGTGTCTGCGGTACCCCCCACACCACCACAAAGCAAAGGTCTCATGACAGCAGTTCTTGGTTTGAGGGACTCTGCTCTGGAAATGAGGTCCTTTTTAAATCGGAGAGGAGGTGTCTCCGGTGCCTGCCTACAAGTGATGGGTTTTGATTTGTCTGATTCTTGACAAGTGGCAAACTCCTCTGTCAGAAAGTGCTGGGCCGGCAACTGGCTTTTTCGGGGAGAGTGACTCTTTCCTTGCTCGTTTTGTTGGTGCACAGGTGGCTGTGTGCTATTTGCACGGTGAATAGATTACCCCAGCGCACAGAAATGTGTGTGGTCGGACTTTATCACGGTCTAGGTGTTGATTCAGACCCATCAACAGGAGGAGCCCTGGTGACCGACCATCTCTCTTGTAAGCAGATAACTTGAATGCAGGCTCTTTTGGTGCGAGATGAGTGTCTGGCACTGCAAAGTTTACTGTACGTGTCAATCAACATGTGTCTGTGGGATTGTACTTGAGGAGTGATAGGAGATCACATCACTACGATCTTTCCATGGGGCCAGAGAAGTGAACCTGGCCTCACAGTAGCGCAACCTCCGGTGGCTTTTTATTTTGAAATGTTATTCTGACACACGTTTTTTAAGAAAACAGTTCATTTTATCTGCGCATTCAGCTGTTGCGCATTTCTGAACATGCAGACAACGCTCATTCAGTGACTATCATAACTGTAAGGTGTGCTTGATAAGGCTGTAACGGGCTTACCAAAACAGGACGTTTGGACTCCTGGCATCCTCTAGATAGGAAGGTAAAACTGATCATTCTCCTACCCTTTTTCTCTGTTTTTCCTCTCTCTGTCCCCAATTCAGACAGCGCCCGGTGGAATACTACCTGGAAGAGGCGAGGAGGCTGAAGCACATAGCTGATGCAATGGTAAGTCTCGGCCCTGTGCTAGCAACGCTCACCAGCTCTTGCATTCAGAGCTGATCCCTGCCTGCATGGGATAAGATTCACTGGCTAACATGACTTCCACCCTTGGAGTATGTTCGAGTCGCCCGTGGGGAGGCTGTCTTTATGTGCCAAGTGTTCAGACATTTCCCTTGGTTATAAACACACCTAGAGAACACGCCTAGAGAACAGGATTCAGAGCTGGCGCTGTCTGAGGTCAGCAGGCCTGTTGGCTTTGCAGAGCTACCACAATGTCCTTGGAAGAGAGGTGCAACGGTTAGTTGCAACACAGTTTACTCTGAACCGTCGGGATCCTCACGGTAATTGTGTTGCTGGTGAACAAGACTTGGAAGTGCCTGCGCTACGGGCAGTTTAACAGCGTGCGTGAAGGAACATCTTTTCTTGCTAATGATGGTTCACTCAGATAATGTACATTTGCCACTTGCCATTTACCTGTGAAAATGAAGTGAGGGAATACTGCAGTGGGCAAGCCCCATCTGCCTCTCCCGAGGCAGGCCTCCAAGACCGGACGATAATAGCCAAAACATCTGAAGGCAATAAATTACTCCAGGAAAACATTGAGGGAGAGGTAGAAATAGCCAGAGCACACAAAGCTGGTGACTGGGACCACATTAGGGGTTCTGCTGAGAAGCCTTTAACTATCACCCAGAGGCCTGACTTGCATCTTTGTCTTTCTTCAAATCCTGCCTAACTAGGGAGAAAAAAGGAATTCAGGTACACTTGAGAGAAGTAGCTTTTGTCTTAGTCTAAACAGGAGAATTTTGTTCCCAATAGACCGACAAGACTGGAAGGGCCTTCCAATACCTAGATGCTGCCCTTTCCTTCATCGAATATGGCCTTGCCTTGGAATTGGACCCAAGAGACCCAAAATGTGCTTCCAGCGTGTTCAGAGGCACCATAGATCTCCTCAAGTAAGCGGTTTTCACAGCGTGATGGTCAGGCAGCGTGTTTGGAGCGGGAGGGGGAGTTGTGTTGTTGTTTGCAACTGGCAGCTCTGGATTCCTCCCACGGAGCAGCGCCCGGGTTGCTGCACGAGACAGCCCATGGCCAGGCACCAGAGACAAATCCTTTGGCATGTCCCAGCACTGCTGATGAGAAGGAGGCACCGTGTCCTACTCGGCACCTGAGCCGCGCAGCTGAGGTACACCAGAGGACACTGGTTACGACAGTCAAGGACATGAAGGAGTTTTTAGTTCATCCAGATCTGGTGTTGCTTTTGCATGTGAGCTCAGTAGTATTTCAGTTAAGAAAAGCAAAGCAACTATACTGTGTGCTGAAGAAGAGTTTGTGCTTTCTGGTCTTGATGGTCTTGATGGGCTGTATTTCCAAGATGCTCTTGTTGCTTTGTTCTCAAAAAGGAGATTGGCTTGCTTGTTTTTTGCCAGAAGCAACATTTCCACTAAGATGTCTGTCTTGTCCGGAAACACTTGAATTAATATTTCACCTTCAGTAGCGGGGGCACCTCTTCTGGGCCCCAGGCCTAGAGGTGGCCCATGGAGGGCTTCTCCTTGTAGGCATGGTGCCCGTTAATCAGTGTAAGAGCAGAGTGAGGGGCCACGTCTGTTCCTGCTGCCCGGGAAACAAGGCGTTTGGAGACACAGTCCTCTGCTCAGGATCGCACAAACCACTCGGTGCCAGCACTAAGAACTCGGGGCAGGTTTCCTGACTTTTGGACCGGTGTTTGAGATAATGGCACGCGCTGATTTTTCGTAAACGGTGGGACTTCAGAGCACTGATGGCTGACAAGATTCTGTTCATTTTGTTTCCTTAGATTCGCCATGACGCTGAAATCTTTTACAGACTCCACGGCATCTTCAGAGGACAAAATCTTTGCTGTGTTATGGTGCGTAACTGTTTTTCTGTGCCTTCATATTCAGTTTTTAGACTCGATAGAGTGAAAGACCCATTACTTTCAGGGGCAAAGGAATGAGTTAAATGGGAATTGGAATTCTGCAAGGAAAAAGAAATCACAATATAAAAGCCAGAATGAACTGGAACATCTCTAAAGCGAGTCGGGATATCACAGGGGACCACATGTGGAAGGCACAGGCTCTAAAATTTGATCTGCTGGTAACTGGAGAGCACATAAGGGCTTTCTCCAAAGGTGAAAGAATGGGATTTGTCTGCCCATGTTTGAGGTGCGTAACTGAGGCTGAAGCTGAACGTAGCGAAGGCTCTTCTGGACGGGGGCTTGCTCAGCCTGTGACACCTACGGGAGGCTGGGCACATGTTTATATAAAAGACCAGGCATGGCCCTTCCTCAGTTGCTTTTTTTCCCTTGGGATGTTTTTAAAGAGTCTTTTCTGAAGCTGAGCCGGAGGAGGAGACATTCGGCGCTTCCTTGCCGTTGCAGTGCAGCTGACGTGTGCCTGCCTCTGTCCCACAAGGCTGGTGACTGCTGAGCAGGCAGCAGCCAGCGTCAGCACTGATGCTTGGGTGCGTTTCTGTTCACAGCATGCGCTGCCAGTCCCTTCTGCACATGGCAATGTTCCGTTACAAAAAAGACTCTGCCATGAAGTACTCCAGGATCCTGAATGACCACTTCAAGGTAGGGCACGCGTGTTACTGAGCTGCCAGCTGGGTGGCTGCGGGACTTACTGATGTTGGCTGAATAGCACAAACCTAACAAAAGTTCTGTTCCTTGCTGCAGAGTTCCTCCAGATCTACACAAGCACCTTCTCCGTGTGTTGCAAGGTAAGATTTAAAAATACGTACGTTGTCATGTTTCTCACACGAGGGTGTGAGTGAAAACAGGAGCTGGAGGGTTTGAGTTGCTGCCTGCATTTGGGAGTGCCTCGCCACTCGCTCCTTCTTGCCCCCTGAAATCATACCGTTAGGGGCAGGAGCATTTCTGCTCTCTCCTTCCTGTCTTTTCTCCTTGGAAAGGGTTTTTTTGTTACGAAGTCCAGAGTTATGCCTTCACCCTGTGGTAGCAGAACTTGCATAGTGTTCTCCTTGGCTCAGTCACCACTTAAGGAAAAGAAGCTAATTTTCTAATTTCGGAGTTGTTGAGCATTTTGTCCTTCCTGTGTACCTGTAGCAGTGGTGCTGTGTGTGTGGCAGCAAGAGTCAAAGTCAAGCTGTGACGTAACAGTGTCTGACCCGGTGCCCAGCAGACTGGGCCCGTGTTTGAATGACAGGGAGCAAGAAAGAGTTTTTCTGTGTGCGGTGGCAATTGCATTTGGCAGAGAGCTCCCCGGCTCCATGCCCGTCCCTTTTAAACTCTGTGGCTGAGAGAGGTTTGGTTGGTCTTTAAGAGTGATGCTGAAATTCCAGTTATTTTTGTGGCACCTTGCACAGCACAGTTTATTGGGAAGTCAGTGGTGTCCCCAGAGCAGCGGTGGAAGCCCTGTCCTACCAGTGACTAAAACTGGGTTGGGTGAAGAAGTGCTGTGATGAAGCCAGCCTGTGTGAGAAGGCGGGCAGCTGGCCACATTCACTGGCCCTAGGGCTATGAAGAAGTGTGTGTAGGCTGACCTGGCTGCTGTGACCAGCTGTCAGAAAGCTCCAGCCTCCATCGGTGGGGAGCTTCAGCGTGTCTGAAATGGAAGTGGTTTGGACGAAGCATTCTGATAATCTGGTGAAGGCTTCCCCAAGTAGGTGTAGATGTTAGGAGGTGGATGGGTGGCCCTTTCTGATGTCTGGACCCACATTTTTTTTCATCAAGAGGAGTCTTCTGAGTCACATATTGCTTCAAAAACCTTGGCCTTGCACTCAAAGGACAATTACTTGTTACGTAGCTGAACACATAAGTTACGTAGCTGTTACGTAGCTGAACACATCTCAATTTTCGAGTCTCCACTCCATCCTGCAGGCCTGGATGGTACCAAATAGCTCCCGGCATCAAATAGTCTGATGTCTTTCACTCTGAAGTTAAACGTTCATGATGGCGTTTCTTTCTCCTGCAGAAGCACAGGCATGACTTATGCTGGCAGCTACAGCGGGAACAGCATTGGCTCTGCAGTCCCTGTTCCCTACGACATGCCAAACATCACCTCTGCCTATGTCAGCATCACTTCCCATATCCTCTATGCCTGTGATATTTGGGAAAAGGCCGATGCACTGGCCGGGAAGAACACAGGTAAGTTTTTGCCCTCTGGCTTTTCGGTCACATGGGTGGAGGTTGTGTGTATGGACTTGCTTCAATCCTAACGCTCAGCGTAGCAAACGCTGATCAAAGCATCACGTATGTTGAAGCAGACAGCTGTGGCACATCGGCAGGTTATTGGCAGAGATACCCGATGGTGACAAATTGATGAGTGTTCCAATTAACAGGTTGTCTTGGCATCCTCAGAGGTCTTAAGAGCTATGGGATGAGGGTATCAAGTGCAGGGAAGCAGCCAACTTGCTGCAGGGTAACACGAGAAGCATAAGGGGGTTTTTGTGGTTTGTTTTTCCCTTGGGGGCGCTTAGCTTTTCTGAGTTGGTTCCCCTTCTTTAAAAACAGGGTTTTGGCCTGTAGCCTCGTGTTTCAGTTGGTTTGTCAAACCTGCAGGTATTTTGGCCTTGAAAACGGTGAAGCTGGCTTCTCTCCGTAACAGAGAAGCTGAGCAGCTCTTGCATTGGAGTCCCTGCTGGGCACGTGAGCAGTATTTGTTAGTAGCATTTCCTGAATTTGTGCTACTTTTATATTTTACGCTTTTGTGGTTAAAAGTGTTGTGTTGTCCTGTGGTACAAGCAGCGCTGAATAAGCAAAAGCCCTGGAGTGGTTTAAAACCCACAGTGCTGTGAGCTGCTGTGGGCGACAGGATGTATTGCCGCTGTCTGTTGGCAAAGTGGCACAAGCAAATAATCACGATGAGCCTGGCTGAATTGCTGGAGGGCTGTAAAAATCCTCACACTGAGGCAGTTGCTGAAGTTCAAAAGGCTTTGCAAATCCCCTTTGAAGAGAGCAACTTCAGTTGCTGGGTGTCCTCTGAGCAAATCTGTGCTCGCAGCAGCAATGCGCGTGTAGTATTTTGGGTTATATCCTCCAAAGGCTGGTAAAAGACTGTCACTGAGAAGGACAAAACCGGCTCTCTGTTGCTGTTTGAATGGAGGGGAATGATGACGGGGGTAGTAAGTACTCCCAGGGGAGTGGATCTGTGCAGGACAACAGTAAATACTCCTGTGGGCTTGGCAGTTGTTGCCGCTGTTGAGGATGGTGGAGGAGTTCCAGACCTGGAGCTTGTTGATACTCAGCGTAAGGTACAGATGCTCAGAGGTACAGAGAGCGAGTACCTCAAAGTAAAAATAAAAAAAGGCCACATCCTTGATTCTTTTCTGCAATTCAGAGGGAATAAGAGGAGGAGGAAGGAGCAGTGGCCTTCAGAGATCCCTTAAAGAGGGAAGTTGAAAACTAGTGGAGAGCAGTTAGTTGTAACTGATGTTGGAGGCACCTGTGCAGAGCTGGAGCTGGCGGCAGGAGAGGAGGGCTCTCTCCGATCTGCCTGACGTGCCCAGCTGTGAGCAGCCCCAGTCAGAGCTGTATCGCCTGGCCAGCTGGACAGATTGTGAAACCTGTTCAGCTGAGAAGTCCTGATGTCTGCAAGGTCTGAGGATGGGTGAAGCAAAGGGACCAGCCCGGTGACAGCGGTGTGTGCTGCCAGGCCCCGCTCAGAAAGACACCAAATTTGGCCGGTTTAAAACCCGGGGGAGGCGCACGGTAGGGACTGGGGTGTGAACACCCAAACTCCTGCCCACCTACCGCGGCGTCTCGGTGTCCTTTCAAAGCCGGAGCCCGGGGAGGCGGTTCAGCGTGTGTGTGCCTGTGTGAGTGCGTTTTCCTCCCACGTGCCCTGCCCTCTGTGCTTGTGACGCTGCCCGGCCTTCGGCTAGCGCTGAGCTCTCTGCATTAACGATGTGTTTAGCGGGACCTGCCGACTGGCAGGGTGCTGCTGCCGCTGCTCACTGCCCCTCGCCTGTCAGATGGGCCTGTTGTGTGAAACCAACCAAATGTTTTCTCCCTCCCTCCCTCCCTCCCTCCCTCCCCTTTTTCCAGAGTTTTTTGCTGAACTTGGCACAGCGACATGCGCTCTGGCGCTGAACAGCAGCGTGCCCGAGGCGGTACGCTACGCTAGGCAGGGTTTGCAGTGGCTGAGATGGGAAACAGCTACACCTTAAGGTGGGTGAGAACCTGGAGCTTTTTCACACTTTTGAAGCCTCAGTAACAGTCTGACTTGTTGAATTATTGGATTAAGAGCACCTGCACGGGAACACAAATGGAGATGGAAGGCACCTGGTTACAGTGGAAGAACTTTGAAGACCAGCACTGCCTCCAGCACCGACACCGATAGCTGCACCAACACCCGCAGTGACAGCGATACTGACACCGACGCAGACACCGCCCCCGGCACCGACACCCGCAGCGTAAAAAAGAGAATAAAACTTCTTTTTTCTTTTTTTAACTCAGTGGCAGCAACTGGGTGCTTCACTCCGTCTGAGCTGTGCGCAGGCCGGGGGGTTTATCCTGTGTGCACAGGCTGGGGTCGAGGGCAGGATTTTGGGGTGCCGGCGGAGGCAGAGAGGGCGTTTGGTTTGTGGCAGGAGCCTCTGGGAGCAGAGGGATCAGCCTCGCCTCTGCTCCCTTAGAAGGCACCGGAGATCTGCCGCAGCAGAGCGGCAGCGCGCTCGGGGCGTTCAGTGGCTCGGAACCGGCACCGCCACCACCCCCAGCACCAGCGCCCTGAGAACATTCCGGGTGTCCCCAAGAGCTGCAGAGCTGGTTTGCCCAGACCTGGCATCAGGCTTGCCCGAGGGAGGGAGAGGGCACGGAAACCCGACACAGGCAGAGCTGGGGGGGATTGTGAAGTTCTCTCGCATAAATACAAGGGAAATCAACCCGTACAAAGTTAAAAAAAGAAACCACTACCAAAAAGAAAGGAGAGACTGACGCGAGCCCTCCCCGGTCCCCGAGGCCCCCCTGGTGCCTGCGCAGCCCACACGGCGGGGGCTCGCTGCGGGGGCTGCCTGGCCTGGAGAGCTGGCCGGCTGGAGAATTAAGACAGAGTTACTCTCTGCAACATTGGAAGTAGCATTGGAAAGCCAGAGTGACAAGCCATCCTGCTGGAGGAGGCAGGCGCATGTACCTTTAAAGAGGCAGAACATTGGAAACACCGTAGGAACATCTCCTCTCACCTGACCAGACACACCTGCCTGCATCCCAATAACTAATGAAACCACAGTTTGTAGCTGCAGGATGCTCGGATGGGTCCAAGAGTTCTGAAGGTCGCAAATGTGCATAAAAGTAACAAGTTATAGATAAACTTCTGATGAAGGTGAGGTGTTTGTGATAGAAACACGTTTATGACGTGTAATTCATGTCTATGTGCATCTGTAGCCGCACACACACACGTTCCCATACAAACACAAAACCGGCGTAACAACCAAAAGCCCAATCCCGTACCTAAAATACTCTTCCGAGCTTTGTGCTCAGTCATGGTGAGGCCATTTGTACCTGTTGACCGGATTCAACAGGCCAGTGTGATCCCCATTTTCTTAGTGGGCTCGCTGAATACAGCCTGTAAGTATGATCTATCAGCCTTTACTGCTCTGTGAGTCCAGGTACCGCAAGACAAAATCACAGGGGTCCCTTCCTGTCATCAAGGCCTCTGGGATCCTCCAGCGTTGAGTCTCAAATGTAAAAATAAAAAAAAGCTCATAGCGTTCAGTTGGTAAGTGGTTGCATAAGAAAGGGGTAGTGAGTAAGAAGAGGCTGTTACGGTAAATTTGGTCTCAAAAGAACCCCCTAAGACTTAGTAGGAAGTTTTGGAAGGCAGGCGTTCTGTATTGCAGCAGTGGACACACGGGGGATCACTCCACCTCACGTGCATGCTGAAAGTACACTACGATCCCGTGTCTCAGCCGAATTCTTCTCTTCTGGTTCCAATCCTTGTTTCAGTTTCAGGGTCATCTTTCAGTTCATCACCATCTTCATTTTTCTTCCACTAATTTTCATCTTACACAATTCTAAGACTTCAGGATGTTCTGTTCAAAGCTTAGGTAGAGCAAGCAGATTCTATATACTAAATTCTCTTAATCTGGCAAAACAATTAAGCATCCTGTGTTAAAACTGCCTCCCTAGGATTAGCTTGAGTGGGTTTTAAACCAGCCTTGGGTTGGGACTATACAAGAAGCGGGCTAAGAACACTTTTCAGGCCTGTTGAGCAGCACCCCGGTTGCTTTGGTAATATTACGAGACAGCTCAGTCCTGAACACCTTTCACTAGGCCTTAAAATCTATTTCAGACATACCAGAGGTTGTATTTAAAATTCTTCTGCAATTGGCTTTAGAGAGAACCTCTGCTACACCCTTAGCCCCTGTGTGCTTCCCTGCTCTGCATTTTGCACAGCTTCACCCCCTGCAGTAACCAGGCACTAGAGCTGTTCCACCCGTCTCTGTCCTTTACATGACACCTTCTGTTTTCATGGGCAAGCAGTTGTGAGCTGAACTCACTTTTTACAGGAGCGCAGTATCCATCCCCTGATCATCTCTAAACTGCAATGGGCACTGTAAGGCAATGGCACTCACGCCACAGTCTGCACGGAGCTACCTGGTCACGCAGAGCTCTTCTCCTCTCCAGCTGCTGGAGTACGTTAGAATTACTTCAGAATCACAGGCACTGCTTTTCTAAGGTGGCCCTTTCATGGAAACTGTGATCACAAACCCCGTGACTGAGGAAGGCAGAAATACCATTCCTGGTAACAGTAAGAGCTTTGCACTATGAGAAACTGCATGATACCCTTCTTCAGTGCTCAGCCCTAACTGACACCATTTTCTTATTTTTTATTATTCAGAAGAAGATGTTTCCAGTGTCTGGGGAAATGCTGTGTGCTATCTCAGCCATAAGGAGTAAGGCAAATAAACCACACTGGAAAAACTCCCTCTGTGATTTGCTTCAGTAGCACTTTATGTGAACAAGAAACCTGCCGCTCATTTCAGTCAGAAGAGAGTCACAGCCACAAAATCCCGTGATAAAGGCCGTATCATACAAATGTGGATCAGGAGTTTCCTAAATTGTATTTACAGAAGAAAGTGCTGGATGAAGAGCATAGAATCATAGAATGTTTTGGGTTATCTGGTAGCCTAATTATCTTTCCTCTTTCCTCATTTTTTAAGCAAGCTTTGTATTTTTAGAGTTGTAAGATGTCTGAGCCGAGGCGGGGGGTGTGTGTGAATGAGTAATGTTTCAGTGACTTACACCTTTGTTATAATCGTGGGCTTCAAATGTGGCTGCTTTTCAGAAACATCTTAAGCATCGCACCTCTTGCAGCACAAACAGCGTTTTGTCTGTATTGTCAACAAAAATATTTGATGTGATAAACAGAAGAGTTTGGCAGCTCGGTATTACCTGGGTAATGTCGCGGATGAAAGTATTGACACGGTAATATTTAGTAAGAAATCTAGGTTTATTAATAACTAACAGCAATTTGTTATTATAAAATAATTCAGAAATACTAAAAGAAAGAAAAGCGACTTATTCAGATTCTAAAATGACAAGATTCACACTAACTTACTTAACGGTACCTATATATACATATATACACATGCATGCACATAACAAAATGGACAAACATACAGAAACAAAGGTGTTTGGATTCAGTAGAATGGACACAGAACAGACATACACACACAGAAACAAGGGTACGTACCCACACACACACACACAGAGTAAAGAGAAGCTAGCTCAAAGAAAATTTCCCTCTTGAGTTTAGAGCAAATACTCACAATGCCTTGGCATTCCTCAACGGGCGATAATTGAGACTCAAGCGGGGGACTTCGCCCTGGCCTTCCGTCTGGAGCAGACGACACCTTAAGGGTTTGGTACCTGAGAGGCGTCCCAGCTCAGGGGAGATGCTGGTCACAGGCCCACTGCGATCCAGGAGAGCTCAAAGGGTCTCCCTGGTGGTCGCCATTTATAGGGTCCAAGATAATTGACTTTTGTCAAATACCTTCTGGTGCCTTCCAGCAGTTACAAAAGAATTTGATTAATGTGCGACTCTGTTATTGTTCCCATTTGACCACATCCCAGGCACAGGTGTGCCAGGCCCTTAGGAGTTGATGGGCCATTTTAACCATTTCCGAGCAATCGGGAGGGGCAGGAGCCAGGCTCCTTAACATTGTCAGTCCTTATCTCCACAGACTGGTGTATAGCTCGGGGGGATGTGGGTGGAATCGCACCTAGCACCAAGCAGCCCAACAAAGAGGGGCGGGGGGGGTAAGGATTGCACCACCACAATCCACCCCGTGACTAAAGTCAATTTATCTTGTCTATAGAGTGGCAGTGTGGTTGCCTCTTGCCTCTATGCCTATAAACAGAGGATGCCATAATCCAATTACAGTTGAAGGAAATTTTGTGTTTGATTAGCTTCAAAAAGAAAAAAAAGTTATTTTGGGATGGTGTACATATGGGGATACTTCTGTAACTGAGTAATCTGTTTAACCATCCTCCAAACCTTAATATACAATACAATTATGAGCAGTAAACATATTAGATTTAGAATTAAGAAAATCATGACCGGGTGGAACATAGAATTAAACAGTCCTGTTGCGGTGGGTGACCATCCAGATGAGCTTTCCCACCACTGATGTTCTCCATCCCTTTTGACTCTTGTTAACACCTGATGTATTTCTTCTATATCATGTTGGACCGTGATAAGAGTCTTTTGTCCAGTTTTCTGTGCTTATTGCAGGAGGTCGATTAAGTCAGGATGTTGGAGGAGTCGTATGGACAGTACCATCTATTAATAAGGAATCACATCGTGTTCACATGCAAACACATCCTTTTCCAACATATATGACTACGCTTTCAGGGGTTTCATTTGGGTGGATCTCAAAGTGACAAATGTTTTGTTCAGTATCAAGACAAATGTCTTGAGCCTCAAGAGTATTTCCTTCACAAATGAAGCCTCGTTGTTCTCGCACAGTACATGCATTTACATCAATTGTTTGCCATTTCCCCTCCTTCTGGTGGGCCCATACTTTATGTTCTGAGGGACAGAGTATGTTTCCATTGTGATTTAGTCCTAATGCAAGGATTGGATGTATGTTGTACACTGAAGCATTGCGTATAGTGAGGACAAATGCAATAATCCTGTCACCTTCTGTGTAGTGAGGAAAGTTGACCAATTAGACCTGCCTTGTAGTGTTTTGATGCTTCCAGTGTATCTCAGTAATGCAAGATCCCAAGGATTTGATGTGTGAGCCATTGTAAGTGTCTTTACTCTCATGAGCAGAAAAAGGAAGAGAGAAGAAGAGCCGTATAGACACCATTGTTGTAGCAATCGAGGTATGATGGTGAGGGAGAGAAAGGGTAGGTGCAATGCTGTGAAGAGTCTCATATTGAAGATGAGGGTTGTTCCCACAGTGCTACTGGTGGACTTGCTGGGTATGGTGTCTGCTTCCACATTGTCGTTGGTGGAGTCGGTTATTTCTGAAAAGGAAAGAAAAGAGAACGGTCTCGGGGGGGGGGGGAGGGGGGGGGGGGGGGAAGCTGAACAGGTTACCCCTTAGGATGCTGGATAAATCCATCTAGTACTGATTTTATGTTTTATTCCATTATTATCAATAGCATCCCATGCTAGAAATCCTCGTGGTTTGACCAGGGTTACTGGTATTGTTCCTACAGATGGTATTTTTGCCATCACAGGCTGTCCTGCTTTCATTGAGGACCAGGTGTGCTCATTATTTAGGTTTGTTTCTGAAGAAAGTGTTAAGAAGGCTCGAGTAATTGGACTTCCATAGGGACCATACCGATTATTTAACTGCTGTAAAATTTCAGAAAGACGTCTGTCCCATTGTCCTTCATGTGGTTTAAGATATTTTTTCAGCAGTCCATTGGCTCGTTCAACTATACCATTAGATTGTGGGTAATAAGGTGTGTGGAATACCCACTTTATTTCTTTTTGCTTTGCCCATTCCTGTACTTCTTTACTAGTAAAGTGTGAGCCATTGTCACTTTGGATAGAATCAGGGACAGGTAAAATTGAGAACCATGAGGAAAGGCCTCGGATAGTATTCTGTGCATTAGCCTTTTGGCACTTGGTAGCTGTAAGGAGTCCAGATATTATTTCTACACCTGTTAAGATATATTTGTACCCAGCAGAGGATTTTAAAGGACCAATGTAATCAATTTGCCAAGTAGACCACAAAGTTTTCCCCTCTTTAATGTGTAAAGGTGGTGCTTTGGCAGGGTGGTCCATCTGCAATTTTAATTTACACTGGGGGCACTCAGTGAGGATGGTTTCACATGTTTTCCTACTGAGAGGCCATCCCCGGCTTTGGGCTGAAAAGTAAAGTGCTTCTCGACCTGTGTGGCCTAATTTTTGATGTAACCATTGTCCTAGTCGATACCATGTGGGGTCTGAGGAATCTTCAATGTCTATTTTCCTAATTTTTGTCAATTCATCCACCCTTTGGTTCCAATTTGTAGCTGGTTTATGGTCATTAGCATGAGCTTTTACCCATCCTATTTGGAATGGTGTTTTTCTGGCTATGGTTAATAGTAATTGCCAGTCTTCAGTTCTCCAGATTGGTGATTTATTTATCTCCCAGTTTAGGGCTTCCCATTGACAAAGCCACTGTGTGGCACCTGCCCAGACAGCATAAGAGTCTACATAAATGGCTTTTGCTTCATTTTGTGCTGCCAAAACAACTGCTCTTAACTCTCCTACTTGAGCACTGCCTTCACCCTCTTCAATAACTTGTTTGCCTGTTTTGATTTCTAATGCAACAGCTTTATATTGCCATTTACCATCCACTCTTTTTGCCGAGGCATCAGAAAACCAGACACCCTCGGTTGGTGAATCTTCAGTGAAGGGAGGTGCATCTAAAATTGGTGAAGGTTTGAATGGTTGTTGTAATGCTAGGGGGTCAGTATTAGTAGGCATTTGCAATTTAGAAACTTTTGTGTGTCCTTCACTTAATTGCATTTCATCTGCCACACCCACTAGATAGGCATACCATTTCCTAATTGTAGGTTTTTGTGCAATTCCCTCTGGGGGAGCAGTCCCTTTTAGGATTGTGTCTAATAAATTAAAGGGACCTCTGGTCTGAACAGCTTGTTCTTGACGTATTTTCTCAACTTGTTTAACTGCACGGACTAGAGACAAAAGACCCTTTTCCCACTCTGAGTATCTTTGTTCAGTCTCTTTAAATGCAGTTGAGCTAAACAGTAAAAGTCTCTTTGGCCCATCAGGGCCGATTTGAAATAAGTTACAATAAGTACCATGTTCTGCAAAACCCCATTCTGCTATAATAGGGTCACGAGGATGAACAGGTCCTAGGGATTGATATGTTTTTAATTCCAGTATTAGAGTTTTAATTGCTTCTTCATGTTCTGAATCCCATCTCCACGATTTTCCTTTTCGTAAAAGTGAATAAAGTGGGCGGGCAATGATGGAGAATCCAGGTACATGTTTTCTCCAATATCCTAAAGTGCCCATTAGCTGTTGTAATTCTTTTCTAGATTGGGGCATTTCTGATCGTTCTATTTTATTTAGAGTATCTGGTGGGATTGCTGCACTTCCAGCAATCCACCAAGTGCCCAGGAATTTTACTTCTTTACTTGGTCCCTGACATTTTTCAGGTGGAATTTCAATTTTTGCTTCATGCAATGTTTGCCAAACTGTTGCTGCCACTTCTCCCACCTTGTCAGGAGAGGGTCCTCCGATTAGAATATCATCTATATACTGATACAGTTTTACATCTGCAGGGAGTGAAACTGTCTGTAAAAGTTCAGCAAGTGCAGCATGGGCAATTGTGGGTGAGTGTTTATATCCCTGTGGGAGCCTGTTAAAGGTATATTGGATACCTTCCCATGTGAATGCGAATTTTTCTTTATCTTTTTCCCTTAAAGGGACCATGAAAAACATGTCTTTTACATCTAGCACTGCCATCCAAGGATGTGCCGCGGCTTGCAGTGTAGCAGTTAAAGCTGCAATGTTGGGGACTGCCGCTGTCAATGGGGCTGTACTGGCATTTAAACGCCGATAATCGACTGTTAAACGCCACCTCCCATCTGGTTTGCGGACTGGCCAGACAGGAGAATTGTATGGGGAGTGAGTTCGGGAAATAATCTGCCGTTTTTCTAAGTCCGCAATTACTTCAGAAATTCCAGTTCGTGCTGTAGCAGAAATTGGATACTGTGGGACATTAGTAATTTTTGATTCGGGAAGTGCTGGAGCTGCACGGAGTACACGCACTGTGGCAGTTTGTTGATTTTTATTATGGCTGGGGTTGGCAATTGAACCAAAAGACCACAGACTGCCGTCTGGCAAACGCCAGGTCCGGCCGTTCAGTGCATCAAAACCCAGGATATTTTCATAATGCTCCTTGATCGCAAAGCGAAGAGATGTTACACGTTTTTCGCCAGGGAGCAGTAAATTAACTTTTGCTGTCTGGCACACAGTGCTAATTCCTGTGACTCCGGTAATTTTAACCTTTCGCTGGCCAGGTCGTATGCCTAGCTTATGGCATCTCGCTGTGTAATTATTGAAATTTGTGCACCAGTATCAATCAAAAATTTTATTAATTGATTTTGAGGACCAACTGGAATTAAAATGTAAGGGCCGTTCTCATTTATCCACTGATAAGCTTCTACTTGCCGGACTGGCAGGCCCAGTTGCCGTCCGGACCTTATCAGTTTTTTGATCCTGTGCTTTGCAACTGATCCTCTTGAGGGAGGAAAGGGTTATCTTTTTTTTTTCTCTGGGAGCTGGCGACGGGGGGAGGGGGGAGGTTGGAGCATTTGAAGCCATACCTTTTTGAAATGCCTGAATCAGACTCAGAATGACGCCGGTAGGCTGTCTCTGAATCGCGGCTCTAGGAATTCCTAGTGACAATGCTTGCTTCCACAGTTCATTTCTCCACTCCTGACCCCTAGATTGTCGGTCAGAGGGTTTTTGTTCCTGAGAATTATTTTGATGCAATTGTTTAATTTGCCTAACAGTGCGACCTACATTTTTTGTTTCATTGGGAATTTCATCCCATCCCATTTCTCGGGCATGATTTACAGTTTCATGTACTAAAGTTGCCCAAGTGGGTAATACTCTTGGTTCCAATTCTTCTTCCCCACTATTTCCAATAGTTTGTGTTAGATTTACCAATTCATTATAATTTAAGTCTCTCTGGATCTCATCCCGTTTTGCAATGAGAAAAGGTTTGAGCATGGCAGGGGCTCCTTTTATCAGTACTTTAAGTATAGCAGGAGCTACAGTTGCCGAAAGAGGAACATCAGTAGGCTTACGCTGATGCATGGCTTGAATACAGGCAGCTTTTGTAAAAGCTGCCGAGAGGTCATTTAGAGATTTGATAGGTATTAACAGAGGTTCTCCTCTCTCTAAGGCATCAATGCCACCAGCCCAATATGCCACTCTGCTTGTTAGTGAGTGGGGGTCATTCGGGGGGTTGGGACCAGCATCCAAAAAGACACCAGGACCCCAATATCCACTGGCTTCATTGCCATCTAGTAAAATTCTATCTCCCCCGTTTAGAGAAACTCTCCATAGGTATTCAGTTTCAGTTTCTCCAGGCTTACGGCCGTAACGATCTTGTAAATGAGCTATTTGAATTGGATCAAAAGGGGTTGTTTTGCTGATGCGACTTCTCACACCACCCCGAGGTCCTGTTGTTTCCTCTGTTTTAATAATTGGTCTGACTGCAAGAGGGGGAGACTCAGGCGGCTGCAAATAATTATTTTCGTCTGAGTCATCATTATGTGTATCACTCCAAATGTTACCATCCCAGTCTTCAGGGGACACAATTAATTTTCTGATTTGAACAATATCAGGGGGGTTCGGAGACTGCATTAGCATCATTTCAACACGTTCCCCCAGTTTTTGTTGTTTCAATTGGGATTCCTTAAGTTGCTGTTGCAGCTGCTCTATTTTAATCGATAACAGCAGATTGGTGGATTTGTGCCCTGTAATCTCATCTTGTAAATTTTGTATTTTACGATTAACTTTCTCTCGTTCATGACAGGCAGCTTCCAGGCACACTCCCAACATTTTACAAATCATACCTTTATTTTTTCCAAATTTAGTTGCACCTCTAGCAATAGTTAACTGTTTTTCTACCTCTTCCCAGTTGTGCCAATTATTATAAGCCCAATCCTCTGGGAAGGTGGGATTTGGTTGGATACCGTGTTTTTGTAAGTATTTGGTGATTTTGCTTGTCATCCTGCCGACTACGCCAATTTGTCGCGGATGAAAGTATTGACACGGTAATATTTAGTAAGAAATCTAGGTTTATTAATAACTAACAGCAATTTGTTATTATAAAATAATTCAGAAATACTAAAAGAAAGAAAAGCGACTTATTCAGATTCTAAAATGACAAGATTCACACTAACTTACTTAACGGTACCTATATATACATATATACACATGCATGCACATAACAAAATGGACAAACATACAGAAACAAAGGTGTTTGGATTCAGTAGAATGGACACAGAACAGACATACACACACAGAAACAAGGGTACGTACCCACACACACACACACACAGAGTAAAGAGAAGCTAGCTCAAAGAAAATTTCCCTCTTGAGTTTAGAGCAAATACTCACAATGCCTTGGCATTCCTCAACGGGCGATAATTGAGACTCAAGCGGGGGACTTCGCCCTGGCCTTCCGTCTGGAGCAGACGACACCTTAAGGGTTTGGTACCTGAGAGGCGTCCCAGCTCAGGGGAGATGCTGGTCACAGGCCCACTGCGATCCAGGAGAGCTCAAAGGGTCTCCCTGGTGGTCGCCATTTATAGGGTCCAAGATAATTGACTTTTGTCAAATGCCTTCTGGTGCCTTCCAGCAGTTACAAAAGAATTTGATTAATGTGCGACTCTGTTATTGTTCCCATTTGACCACATCCCAGGCACAGGTGTGCCAGGCCCTTAGGAGTTGATGGGCCATTTTAACCATTTCCGAGCAATCGGGAGGGGCAGGAGCCAGGCTCGTTAACATTGTCAGTCCTTATCTCCACAGACTGGTGTATAGCTCGGGGGGATGTGGGTGGAATCGCACCTAGCACCAAGCAGCCCAACAAAGAGGGGCGGGGGGGGGGTAAGGATTGCACCACCACAGGTAATGCGTTGAAATTGCAAGCAGTGGTTACCACTTGCAGGCAGAGGAGTAAATTATGCTTTGGGAAACATTTGCAGGCAGCCTGCTCTGTTCTCTAGCAACAGTAAAAGAGGGTTCGTGCCTCCCCGCTTACAAACTGCTTTGAGAACTGCTCAGTGTTACGGTTACCGCTGAGATGTGCAGGAGCATGAAGTTCACTGTGTAGAGAAGAGATAGGAGACAGGCTTGACCTTGGCATTTACTTATGTATGTGTGACGGGAGGCTTGAGCAGCAAAAAGAGAGCCCCTGTGCCAAAAGAATTATTCGCCGCCCCTGAGAGCAGAGAGCATGAGCATGCCCAGCTTCTGGTGTGGAGACAACGCTTTCTGCCCCTTGGGGAGCCCGTGGGGGCAAAGAGCGTGCTAGCCTCTTGCTCTGCAAGGGTCAGACTTCTTCCAGCCCGCCCTGCTGTGTTAGTGTGCTAGGTAACCGCTGTGTTGTGAGTGTGCTAGGCAACCTTTGTTGGCTGTGTTGTGAGTGCGCTAGGTAACCGGCGCTGAGGAGCAGTCCCCTCACAGGACTGTAGCTGGCAGCCAGCGATACTGACCTCCATTGCAAACCGTCCTGAGATCAGTTGGAAAGGCCAGTGAAATGTCCAGGTTGGGTGTTCTCATTTTATCCCTCATTTAGGTAACGACAGGGTTGAGGAGACTGAGCATGCCGAATGCTCAAAAAGGATGTGGGAGGCTGGTTTGTTTTGGCAGGCGCAAACCAAGTGTTTTTCAGTGTCTGCTGCTTGAAACTGTGTCTGCCTTGGCTGATCTTTCTCTTCTGGTTGTCTTTCAGAATGCTCCAGGACGACCTGCAGCTCAGTGACAGCGAAGAGAGTGGTGACGACCAAGTCAGTTTAAGATGTTCTATACACTAGGCACACAGACATCCCTTTAAATCATCACGACTTGTGGCGTTGTTCCGACTTCCTTAAGCTCACCTTTTCTCCCCCTCTCCTCTTTGTTTTTGTGAACAAAACAGGTTGCTGAAGAGCCACCTTCTTCACTTGCTTCTGCAAGGCACAGGTTTGTTCCCAAACTACTAGCTAGACCAAATAAGGAGGAAAACCAAAACTACTTTTTATATAGGGGATAGATGGGTAAGGGCTCCTGGTTTCTCTTGTTAGATACAGGCTTTGGTTTCTAACTGCCTGAAGCTGCTGTTGAAAAGTGGCTGTAGTTGTGTGGGGTTTTACCGAAAGCTCCAGTTAGAAATGAATAATCCCGGCATGCTGGGTTTGGCCTAGGAACCAGAATGGTATTTCCCCAACTGTTCCCTTCTTTTCTGCTCTTCCCCTCCACGAGTGTATGTGTAGATCACACTGGAGCTGATGGGATTTTCAGTTGTTGTAGTGATGGGTGAGTGTGAGACCTGAAGCCGGCACGGCAAGTGCCCGCTGAGAGCAGAAGGCACGAGAGCTCCCACCAGGCCAATGCCAAACCGTCCTTGGACCCCAATCTCGTGAGAGATTTTTTGCTTGGCAGTGCCCAGGAGCATCTTGCTCTCAGTCCCCTTCCTCAAGGCCAGGGCACAACAACCCCCAAGCAGGACCAGTGGCCACAGGCCTGCCGTGGTGGCCAGAGAGGATTTCCACCAGGACAAACTTCCCTTGTCTGTCAGGGAGAAGCGGTTGCTCTCGCTGGTGAGGGACTGCCCCGCCAGTCACCAGAAGTCGCCAGACTCTCCCGGCAGTCACCCGAAGAGAGCAGAGGCCAAGGAACTCCGTGGTGAGAGGAAGCGGGACCTGGGGAGGAGAATCACGGGCACTGGTGACAAGTCCCGTCGAAAGAGGAAGGTGAGAGGTGGAGGTGGAGGTGGGTTTGTACAAGGACCAAGGTGGTGGTTGAAAAACACTCGTGTAGAGTTCGTTCCCGCTTCATAGCTTGGGAGTGGATCCATTACGCTCCTTCTCTCAAGGTGTTACCCAACTTCTAAAGGGAATGTGCATCAAAACTGTCCACAGGTGTCTCCTGTTGGTCACAAATGCCCTGCTGAGCAAGTGAAAAGCCCTGTAAGCTAACAAATGCTTTGGTGTTTTAACACATTTTTGGATGTTTTTTGTTGGAATACCTAGTTTTCTCAGACAACAAAACCCCAGCCCTCCTATGCCGGAGGAGCTTCTGGCAGCAGGCTGTGTCAGCGTGTGGCTGACCAGCCCCCGTGTAGCATCTGTGGGTTTCTCTGGCTTTCAACCCAAGCAGAGCTTTGGAGGGCTGCGGTGCCCCTTCCCCCTGCAACCCGTTTCAAAGCCGCACGGTACCTGCAGCGCCTCCCAGACTCTGCAGCCATCTGCGCTACCCATCTAATGTCTGTTGTGGGAGAGCACCTTGCCTGCAGTTTGTGGGGGTGTCCAGAGGGAGAAGCCACCCCCACCTGTGCTTTTCGGTTTTGTCCACGCATGCACCTTCTGCTGCCTGAACCTCTACCAGGTCCTTGTTAATAAAACCAAAAAGCCCTGCACATCTGGGGCAATGTGAGTGATCTGACTCCCCTGGGAAGGCAGTTTTTTCCTTCCCTTTGATAAGGTGTGTCACAAAACACAATTGCTTGCAGTTGATGACTTTCCCAGGAGGAATCTGAATACCTGTCTGTACGATTCAGACTGAGGGAGGAGAAAAAAGTTCATCCCGAACTGATGAAATGCTTATTTCCAGCAATGGAAGTGCCTTAATTTTGATTACCATGAGCAACAAGAGGTTTAGCAGTTGCATCCCCTTCACTACAAAATAATTGATCTATCTAAGCAAAAGTAGATAAAATGTCATTTGAGGATTACTTGTCAGTGAGCCTGAAATCTAGATCCGCTGTGCTCTGGGTTCCCCCTTTGTTGATTCCAGTATCACGTCTTCTCTTTCTTTAACCAGAATCGATCAAGCTTAGTTGGTCTGTACTTTACATGCACTTTGAAAACGTGAGTGATTTTTTTTCTTTTGTTTTTCCTTCTTGTTAGAGGGAAGTGGAGAAGGAGATTGATCAGAAGAGAAGGAAATCAGAAGAAGAAACAGAGTCATTGCAGTCTTCAGCTGATGAGGACTCCAGTAACTTGAAGTGAGTATACACTGGAGGGATGGCAGAAAGATGCATAAAACTGAGTCTTTCTTTAAGAGGTTGAGGCAAAGGACCGTATCTCCGGTCCTCATACTCGTGAGTTTGCTTCTAACCTAATGTGCCTTCTGAAACTTCATCTGCTGCAGATTTGTCTTTACATCCTGGAACCGACCACGTGGCTGTGGGAATGTAATTGATTTGCCTTTGTATTTGTTGCAGATGTTCCTCTCTCTCCTTACAGCTTGAGGATTATGGTTCTAATCATTGAAGCATGAGCTGATGTTTCAGTGGCTGGTCATCCTCCCACACTTGGTTTACACTGCTGCAAGAGCCTTGAATGTTGTGGCATTTGTCCTGATTTCCAACAGCTGAGATGGGGATGAAGACTTTGCCATTTGAAACCCCAGCTTGTCCATCCTGCAGTTTACCTTGCTGCATGCTCTGCTCCGTGTATTACACGTAGCTCAAAAGATGTGTTCATGCCGCAAGAAATTTAATTGCCAGTTGTGCCCGTGCTGCTTTTCCTTCTAAGCCGGTAGGCAGAGATTTGCACTGCTCTTTCGGACCGGGTACAGGGAACAAATTTGTGCAAAAGAGTGATCTGTTGTTTGCGTTGCAAACAGTGTGGTAGACTACCTGCCTGCGGGGATGCAGGAGTCGTTTCCCCTTCTCCAAACTGCGGTGGTGGTGATCTGGCAGCAGATGGTTGCCCGCAGTGATCTGGGAGGTGGCAGCGGCTCTGTGGGGAGTAGCAAGGGCTTGTTCTGCACGCTAGTTCAGGGGCGTCAGGGGATGGCAAGAGAAATTGCCCTCTAGCTGAAGATGTCCCTGCTCATTGCAGGGGGGGTTGGACTAGATGACTTCTAAAGGTCCCTTCCAACCCCAACTGTTCTATGATGCTCAGTGAGTAAGACTTGAGAGTTCAAGTATCAATTATTTCTGCTCTCATGAGAAATGGAAGTAGCCTTGCAATGCTTTTAAAAAGGGAGTTGGACTAGGTGATCTTTAAAGGTCCCTTCCAACCTAAGCCGTTCTAGGAGTCGACAAACATCTTGTTCTTTGCCCATGTCTTCCTCCTTCTGGGTTCTGCTGTCATGTTTATTTGGGGGAAGTTTGTTCTCTCCCTGCGTGGGGAGCAGCAGAAAGCTTTATCCGGTTCATGACACTTCACGTGCGTTTAAAGCTCTTAGTCTTTGTAAAGTGAGAAGATGATGTGAACGCACTCTGCACACGGAGAAACTGCAGACAAATTGAGTTGCTTGCTCAGACTCCCGCTGCAAAGAGGTGAAAGAGCTGAAAGTGTGGCCCAGAAGTCGTGACTCTTGTTCCCGTGACTGAGCAAGCACATGCACAGCAGAGAGAGTTCTGGCAGCCTCTTGGGAAAGGCCGTTGTCCTAAGTGTAGCTGTATGTCCATCAATTTTGACTGGGTGACCACTGCTGTTTTCTTAATTGGACAGGTGGTGATGAAAGCACCAAGTCTCTGCTCCCCCAGCTGCTTTTGCTGTCACTGGTTACTTGCTGTCTGGCTGCTGGTGCCCACGGTGTTGGTGCTGGGTGGGACCCGTCTTCTGCCAGCTGAGAACACAGAGAGGGATGTGATGGACATGGCAGAGCTCCGTTTTCTCACCTTGCTGTCGTGCGAGACTGCTGAACTGGGGGGCTCCAGAAGCACGTGGCTATGCAGCTCCCCCTTTCTCTAACCAAACCAAGATGCCTCAGGGCCAATAGGCTTTTCCCTGTGACTGGCCCAGATTTGTAGAGGGGTGAAAGGTGCAAAGGCCAGTCCAGGAAAGAGATTTGTGTGTATGGGTGGGTAGGGAGCATTTCCCTCCTCCACTAAAATCATCTTGTTGTCTTTGTCTCTTTTGTGTGTGACGGACAGAACGGACACACAGCCAGCGTGCCTTTTGAATTGTGACTGTCTGGAATTTCAGGTGGCCTTTATGGCCAGGAATTTCTCATTTATTCCAGCCCAGCATTTGCAGTCCTTCTGGTAGATCTGCTGAAACACACCCCATCGTCTGCAGACCAGTGCGCTGCCCGCATTTTGACCTGCCCTGTACTGCCTTGGCGTGTCTGCGGTACCCCCCACACCACCACAAAGCAAAGGTCTCATGACAGCAGTTCTTGGTTTGAGGGACTCTGCTCTGGAAATGAGGTCCTTTTTAAATCGGAGAGGAGGTGTCTCCGGTGCCTGCCTACAAGTGATGGGTTTTGATTTGTCTGATTCTTGACAAGTGGCAAACTCCTCTGTCAGAAAGTGCTGGGCCGGCAACTGGCTTTTTCGGGGAGAGTGACTCTTTCCTTGCTCGTTTTGTTGGTGCACAGGTGGCTGTGTGCTATTTGCACGGTGAATAGATTACCCCAGCGCACAGAAATGTGTGTGGTCGGACTTTATCACGGTCTAGGTGTTGATTCAGACCCATCAACAGGAGGAGCCCTGGTGACCGACCATCTCTCTTGTAAGCAGATAACTTGAATGCAGGCTCTTTTGGTGCGAGATGAGTGTCTGGCACTGCAAAGTTTACTGTACGTGTCAATCAACATGTGTCTGTGGGATTGTACTTGAGGAGTGATAGGAGATCACATCACTACGATCTTTCCATGGGGCCAGAGAAGTGAACCTGGCCTCACAGTAGCGCAACCTCCGGTGGCTTTTTATTTTGAAATGTTATTCTGACACACGTTTTTTAAGAAAACAGTTCATTTTATCTGCGCATTCAGCTGTTGCGCATTTCTGAACATGCAGACAACGCTCATTCAGTGACTATCATAACTGTAAGGTGTGCTTGATAAGGCTGTAACGGGCTTACCAAAACAGGACGTTTGGACTCCTGGCATCCTCTAGATAGGAAGGTAAAACTGATCATTCTCCTACCCTTTTTCTCTGTTTTTCCTCTCTCTGTCCCCAATTCAGACAGCGCCCGGTGGAATACTACCTGGAAGAGGCGAGGAGGCTGAAGCACATAGCTGATGCAATGGTAAGTCTCGGCCCTGTGCTAGCAACGCTCACCAGCTCTTGCATTCAGAGCTGATCCCTGCCTGCATGGGATAAGATTCACTGGCTAACATGACTTCCACCCTTGGAGTATGTTCGAGTCGCCCGTGGGGAGGCTGTCTTTATGTGCCAAGTGTTCAGACATTTCCCTTGGTTATAAACACACCTAGAGAACACGCCTAGAGAACAGGATTCAGAGCTGGCGCTGTCTGAGGTCAGCAGGCCTGTTGGCTTTGCAGAGCTACCACAATGTCCTTGGAAGAGAGGTGCAACGGTTAGTTGCAACACAGTTTACTCTGAACCGTCGGGATCCTCACGGTAATTGTGTTGCTGGTGAACAAGACTTGGAAGTGCCTGCGCTACGGGCAGTTTAACAGCGTGCGTGAAGGAACATCTTTTCTTGCTAATGATGGTTCACTCAGATAATGTACATTTGCCACTTGCCATTTACCTGTGAAAATGAAGTGAGGGAATACTGCAGTGGGCAAGCCCCATCTGCCTCTCCCGAGGCAGGCCTCCAAGACCGGACGATAATAGCCAAAACATCTGAAGGCAATAAATTACTCCAGGAAAACATTGAGGGAGAGGTAGAAATAGCCAGAGCACACAAAGCTGGTGACTGGGACCACATTAGGGGTTCTGCTGAGAAGCCTTTAACTATCACCCAGAGGCCTGACTTGCATCTTTGTCTTTCTTCAAATCCTGCCTAACTAGGGAGAAAAAAGGAATTCAGGTACACTTGAGAGAAGTAGCTTTTGTCTTAGTCTAAACAGGAGAATTTTGTTCCCAATAGACCGACAAGACTGGAAGGGCCTTCCAATACCTAGATGCTGCCCTTTCCTTCATCGAATATGGCCTTGCCTTGGAATTGGACCCAAGAGACCCAAAATGTGCTTCCAGCGTGTTCAGAGGCACCATAGATCTCCTCAAGTAAGCGGTTTTCACAGCGTGATGGTCAGGCAGCGTGTTTGGAGCGGGAGGGGGAGTTGTGTTGTTGTTTGCAACTGGCAGCTCTGGATTCCTCCCACGGAGCAGCGCCCGGGTTGCTGCACGAGACAGCCCATGGCCAGGCACCAGAGACAAATCCTTTGGCATGTCCCAGCACTGCTGATGAGAAGGAGGCACCGTGTCCTACTCGGCACCTGAGCCGCGCAGCTGAGGTACACCAGAGGACACTGGTTACGACAGTCAAGGACATGAAGGAGTTTTTAGTTCATCCAGATCTGGTGTTGCTTTTGCATGTGAGCTCAGTAGTATTTCAGTTAAGAAAAGCAAAGCAACTATACTGTGTGCTGAAGAAGAGTTTGTGCTTTCTGGTCTTGATGGTCTTGATGGGCTGTATTTCCAAGATGCTCTTGTTGCTTTGTTCTCAAAAAGGAGATTGGCTTGCTTGTTTTTTGCCAGAAGCAACATTTCCACTAAGATGTCTGTCTTGTCCGGAAACACTTGAATTAATATTTCACCTTCAGTAGCGGGGGCACCTCTTCTGGGCCCCAGGCCTAGAGGTGGCCCATGGAGGGCTTCTCCTTGTAGGCATGGTGCCCGTTAATCAGTGTAAGAGCAGAGTGAGGGGCCACGTCTGTTCCTGCTGCCCGGGAAACAAGGCGTTTGGAGACACAGTCCTCTGCTCAGGATCGCACAAACCACTCGGTGCCAGCACTAAGAACTCGGGGCAGGTTTCCTGACTTTTGGACCGGTGTTTGAGATAATGGCACGCGCTGATTTTTCGTAAACGGTGGGACTTCAGAGCACTGATGGCTGACAAGATTCTGTTCATTTTGTTTCCTTAGATTCGCCATGACGCTGAAATCTTTTACAGACTCCACGGCATCTTCAGAGGACAAAATCTTTGCTGTGTTATGGTGCGTAACTGTTTTTCTGTGCCTTCATATTCAGTTTTTAGACTCGATAGAGTGAAAGACCCATTACTTTCAGGGGCAAAGGAATGAGTTAAATGGGAATTGGAATTCTGCAAGGAAAAAGAAATCACAATATAAAAGCCAGAATGAACTGGAACATCTCTAAAGCGAGTCGGGATATCACAGGGGACCACATGTGGAAGGCACAGGCTCTAAAATTTGATCTGCTGGTAACTGGAGAGCACATAAGGGCTTTCTCCAAAGGTGAAAGAATGGGATTTGTCTGCCCATGTTTGAGGTGCGTAACTGAGGCTGAAGCTGAACGTAGCGAAGGCTCTTCTGGACGGGGGCTTGCTCAGCCTGTGACACCTACGGGAGGCTGGGCACATGTTTATATAAAAGACCAGGCATGGCCCTTCCTCAGTTGCTTTTTTTCCCTTGGGATGTTTTTAAAGAGTCTTTTCTGAAGCTGAGCCGGAGGAGGAGACATTCGGCGCTTCCTTGCCGTTGCAGTGCAGCTGACGTGTGCCTGCCTCTGTCCCACAAGGCTGGTGACTGCTGAGCAGGCAGCAGCCAGCGTGAGCACTGATGCTTGGGTGCGTTTCTGTTCACAGCATGCGCTGCCAGTCCCTTCTGCACATGGCAATGTTCCGTTACAAAAAAGACTCTGCCATGAAGTACTCCAGGATCCTGAATGACCACTTCAAGGTAGGGCACGCGTGTTACTGAGCTGCCAGCTGGGTGGCTGCGGGACTTACTGATGTTGGCTGAATAGCACAAACCTAACAAAAGTTCTGTTCCTTGCTGCAGAGTTCCTCCAGATCTACACAAGCACCTTCTCCGTGTGTTGCAAGGTAAGATTTAAAAATACGTACGTTGTCATGTTTCTCACACGAGGGTGTGAGTGAAAACAGGAGCTGGAGGGTTTGAGTTGCTGCCTGCATTTGGGAGTGCCTCGCCACTCGCTCCTTCTTGCCCCCTGAAATCATACCGTTAGGGGCAGGAGCATTTCTGCTCTCTCCTTCCTGTCTTTTCTCCTTGGAAAGGGTTTTTTTGTTACGAAGTCCAGAGTTATGCCTTCACCCTGTGGTAGCAGAACTTGCATAGTGTTCTCCTTGGCTCAGTCACCACTTAAGGAAAAGAAGCTAATTTTCTAATTTCGGAGTTGTTGAGCATTTTGTCCTTCCTGTGTACCTGTAGCAGTGGTGCTGTGTGTGTGGCAGCAAGAGTCAAAGTCAAGCTGTGACGTAACAGTGTCTGACCCGGTGCCCAGCAGACTGGGCCCGTGTTTGAATGACAGGGAGCAAGAAAGAGTTTTTCTGTGTGCGGTGGCAATTGCATTTGGCAGAGAGCTCCCCGGCTCCATGCCCGTCCCTTTTAAACTCTGTGGCTGAGAGAGGTTTGGTTGGTCTTTAAGAGTGATGCTGAAATTCCAGTTATTTTTGTGGCACCTTGCACAGCACAGTTTATTGGGAAGTCAGTGGTGTCCCCAGAGCAGCGGTGGAAGCCCTGTCCTACCAGTGACTAAAACTGGGTTGGGTGAAGAAGTGCTGTGATGAAGCCAGCCTGTGTGAGAAGGCGGGCAGCTGGCCACATTCACTGGCCCTAGGGCTATGAAGAAGTGTGTGTAGGCTGACCTGGCTGCTGTGACCAGCTGTCAGAAAGCTCCAGCCTCCATCGGTGGGGAGCTTCAGCGTGTCTGAAATGGAAGTGGTTTGGACGAAGCATTCTGATAATCTGGTGAAGGCTTCCCCAAGTAGGTGTAGATGTTGGGAGGTGGATGGGTGGCCCGTTCTGATGTCTGGACCCACATTTTTTTTCATCAAGAGGAGTCTTCTGAGTCACATATTGCTTCAAAAACCTTGGCCTTGCACTCAAAGGACAATTACTTGTTACGTAGCTGAACACATAAGTTACGTAGCTGTTACGTAGCTGAACACATCTCAATTTTCGAGTCTCCACTCCATCCTGCAGGCCTGGATGGTACCAAATAGCTCCCGGCATCAAATAGTCTGATGTCTTTCACTCTGAAGTTAAACGTTCATGATGGCGTTTCTTTCTCCTGCAGAAGCACAGGCATGACTTATGCTGGCAGCTACAGCGGGAACAGCATTGGCTCTGCAGTCCCTGTTCCCTACGACATGCCAAACATCACCTCTGCCTATGTCAGCATCACTTCCCATATCCTCTATGCCTGTGATATTTGGGAAAAGGCCGATGCACTGGCCGGGAAGAACACAGGTAAGTTTTTGCCCTCTGGCTTTTCGGTCACATGGGTGGAGGTTGTGTGTATGGACTTGCTTCAATCCTAACGCTCAGCGTAGCAAACGCTGATCAAAGCATCACGTATGTTGAAGCAGACAGCTGTGGCACATCGGCAGGTTATTGGCAGAGATACCCGATGGTGACAAATTGATGAGTGTTCCAATTAACAGGTTGTCTTGGCATCCTCAGAGGTCTTAAGAGCTATGGGATGAGGGTATCAAGTGCAGGGAAGCAGCCAACTTGCTGCAGGGTAACACGAGAAGCATAAGGGGGTTTTTGTGGTTTGTTTTTCCCTTGGGGGCGCTTAGCTTTTCTGAGTTGGTTCCCCTTCTTTAAAAACAGGGTTTTGGCCTGTAGCCTCGTGTTTCAGTTGGTTTGTCAAACCTGCAGGTATTTTGGCCTTGAAAACGGTGAAGCTGGCTTCTCTCCGTAACAGAGAAGCTGAGCAGCTCTTGCATTGGAGTCCCTGCTGGGCACGTGAGCAGTATTTGTTAGTAGCATTTCCTGAATTTGTGCTACTTTTATATTTCACGCTTTTGTGGTTAAAAGTGTTGTGTTGTCCTGTGGTACAAGCAGCGCTGAATAAGCAAAAGCCCTGGAGTGGTTTAAAACCCACAGTGCTGTGAGCTGCTGTGGGCGACAGGATGTATTGCCGCTGTCTGTTGGCAAAGTGGCACAAGCAAATAATCACGATGAGCCTGGCTGAATTGCTGGAGGGCTGTAAAAATCCTCACACTGAGGCAGTTGCTGAAGTTCAAAAGGCTTTGCAAATCCCCTTTGAAGAGAGCAACTTCAGTTGCTGGGTGTCCTCTGAGCAAATCTGTGCTCGCAGCAGCAATGCGCGTGTAGTATTTTGGGTTATATCCTCCAAAGGCTGGTAAAAGACTGTCACTGAGAAGGACAAAACCGGCTCTCTGTTGCTGTTTGAATGGAGGGGAATGATGACGGGGGTAGTAAGTACTCCCAGGGGAGTGGATCTGTGCAGGACAACAGTAAATACTCCTGTGGGCTTGGCAGTTGTTGCCGCTGTTGAGGATGGTGGAGGAGTTCCAGACCTGGAGCTTGTTGATACTCAGCGTAAGGTACAGATGCTCAGAGGTACAGAGAGCGAGTACCTCAAAGTAAAAATAAAAAAAGGCCACATCCTTGATTCTTTTCTGCAATTCAGAGGGAATAAGAGGAGGAGGAAGGAGCAGTGGCCTTCAGAGATCCCTTAAAGAGGGAAGTTGAAAACTAGTGGAGAGCAGTTAGTTGTAACTGATGTTGGAGGCACCTGTGCAGAGCTGGAGCTGGCGGCAGGAGAGGAGGGCTCTCTCCGATCTGCCTGACGTGCCCAGCTGTGAGCAGCCCCAGTCAGAGCTGTATCGCCTGGCCAGCTGGACAGATTGTGAAACCTGTTCAGCTGAGAAGTCCTGATGTCTGCAAGGTCTGAGGATGGGTGAAGCAAAGGGACCAGCCCGGTGACAGCGGTGTGTGCTGCCAGGCCCCGCTCAGAAAGACACCAAATTTGGCCGGTTTAAAACCCGGGGGAGGCGCACGGTAGGGACTGGGGTGTGAACACCCAAACTCCTGCCCACCTACCGCGGCGTCTCGGTGTCCTTTCAAAGCCGGAGCCCGGGGAGGCGGTTCAGCGTGTGTGTGCCTGTGTGAGTGCGTTTTCCTCCCACGTGCCCTGCCCTCTGTGCTTGTGACGCTGCCCGGCCTTCGGCTAGCGCTGAGCTCTCTGCATTAACGATGTGTTTAGCGGGACCTGCCGACTGGCAGGGTGCTGCTGCCGCTGCTCACTGCCCCTCGCCTGTCAGATGGGCCTGTTGTGTGAAACCAACCAAATGTTTTCTCCCTCCCTCCCTCCCTCCCTCCCTCCCTCCCTCCCCTTTTTCCAGAGTTTTTTGCTGAACTTGGCACAGCGACATGCGCTCTGGCGCTGAACAGCAGCGTGCCCGAGGCGGTATGCTACGCTAGGCAGGGTTTGCAGTGGCTGAGATGGGAAACAGCTACACCTTAAGGTGGGTGAGAACCTGGAGCTTTTTCACACTTTTGAAGCCTCAGTAACAGTCTGACTTGTTGAATTATTGGATTAAGAGCACCTGCACGGGAACACAAATGGAGATGGAAGGCACCTGGTTACAGTGGAAGAACTTTGAAGACCAGCACTGCCTCCAGCACCGACACCGATAGCTGCACCAACACCCGCAGTGACAGCGATACTGACACCGACGCAGACACCGCCCCCGGCACCGACACCCGCAGCGTAAAAAAGAGAATAAAACTTCTTTTTTCTTTTTTTAACTCAGTGGCAGCAACTGGGTGCTTCACTCCGTCTGAGCTGTGCGCAGGCCGGGGGGTTTATCCTGTGTGCACAGGCTGGGGTCGAGGGCAGGATTTTGGGGTGCCGGCGGAGGCAGAGAGGGCGTTTGGTTTGTGGCAGGAGCCTCTGGGAGCAGAGGGATCAGCCTCGCCTCTGCTCCCTTAGAAGGCACCGGAGATCTGCCGCAGCAGAGCGGCAGCGCGCTCGGGGCGTTCAGTGGCTCGGAACCGGCACCGCCACCACCCCCAGCACCAGCGCCCTGAGAACATTCCGGGTGTCCCCAAGAGCTGCAGAGCTGGTTTGCCCAGACCTGGCATCAGGCTTGACCGAGGGAGAGAGAGGGTGCAGGGTAATTCTGAAGTTCCCTCCTGTAAATCCAGACGAATTCAAGGCCTCATTTAGCAGCTCCAGACACCTGCGTAAGGTCTCCCCTCAGTCTCCTCTTCTCCAGACTAAACCCCCCCAGTTCCCTCAGCCGCTCCCCATCAGACCCCGCACCAGCTTCGTTGCCCTTCTCTGGACACGCTCGAGTCACTCAATGTCTTTTTGTAGTGAGGGGCCCAAAACTGAACACAGTATTCGAGGTGCGGCCTCACCAGTGCCGAGTGCAGGGGCAAGATCCCTTCCCTGTCACTGCTGGCCATGATATTGCTGGTACAGGCCAGGATGCCATTGGCCTTCTTGGCCACCTGGGCACACTGCTGGCTCATGTTCAGCAGGCTGTCAGTCAGCACCCCCAGGTCCCTCTCTGACTGGCAGCTCTCCAGCCACTGCTCCCCAAGCCTGTAGCGCTGTTGGGGGTTGTTGTGGCCCAAGTGCAGCACCCGGCATTTGGCCTTATTGAAACTCCTACAGCTGGCCTCAGCCCATCGCTCCAGCCTGTCCAGGTCTCTCTGCAGAGCCTCCCTACCCTCGAGCAGATCAACACTCCCACCCAACTTGGTGTCATCTGGAAACTTACTGAGGGTGCACTCGATCCCCTCGTCTAGATCATCAATAAAGATGTTAAACAGGAGTGGCCCCAAAACCGAGCCCTGAGGGACACCACTCATGATCGGATGCCAACTGGACTTAACTCTGTTCACCACAACCCTTTGGGCCCGGCCATCCAGCCAGTTTTTTACCCAGCGAAGCGCGTGCCCATCCAAGCCATGAGCAGGCAGTTTCTCCAGGAGAATGCTGTGGGAAACAGTGTCAAAGGGCTTACTAAAGTCAAGGTAGACAACATCCACAGCCTTTCCCTCATCCAATAAGCAGATCACCCTGTTGTAGAAGGAGATCAGGTTTGTCAAGCAGGACCTGCCTTTCATAAACCCATGCTGACTGGGCGTGATCATCTGGTTGTCCCGCATGTGTTGTGTGATGGTACTCTGGATGAGCTGCTCCATCTCCTTCCCAGGCACCAACGTCAAGCTGACAGGCCTGTAATTTCCTGGACCATCCTTCTGACCCTTCTTATAGATAGGCGTCACATTGGGCAATTTCCAATCTGTCGGGACCTCCCCGGTCAGCCAGGACTGCTGGTAAATGATGGAAAGAGGCTTGGCGAGCACCCCAGCCAGCTCCTTCAGCACCCTCAGGTGTATCCCATAGACTTGTGTATGCCCATGTGATGCAGTAGGTCACTGACTATCTCTTCCTGGAATGTGGGGGGATTTTTGATGATTTGGATTTAAATAAGGAATGATTTAGAGTAACTATGCAAAGTTATGCTGCTACAAATTTCTTGATAAAGTCCCAGGCTAAGGCCATGTAGATTAGTGATAATCATTAGCTAGATTTCTATGCAAAGAATAAGACTCGTGATGAGGTACCATTGTTAGACTGTTCAGTAAGAACAATTTATTGCCCTGTAGATCAGATGTTCTAGAAGTTACATTGTGAAAGGGCCTTGAAGCATGCTAAAATTGCATGTGAGCCAAAAATCCCTGGGTCAAGGGCATTGGAGGGTCTTTCTTTTAGGTCAGTAGTCCATGGTGGTTGCAGAAGCAGCCCCCCGGCTCATTTCAGGACTCAAGTGCACATGACGAGGAAGAGGTGGGAATAAGAAAATGAGTTATGGGAGTTAACATGTTTGTATGAGAACTTGATTAATATGTATGACTGTATCCAAGATAATCACCATGCTACATGACTTAGGTGTACGTTGTTGGCGAGATGACTCCCCTACACACCCAACCGTTAATAAAGGAGTGTCTGCTTATGTACATCACATTGGTGTCAATAAGTTCTTTTATCCCGTTTTGGTGACAAGATGACCTTTAAAGGTCCCTTCCAACTCAAACTGTTCTATGATTCTATGATTCTATGACCCGAGGTAACATGGTCTCAAGATGACTGACCTGGCCTTTTGTCACGGATGAAAGTATTAACGCGGTAATGATTTAACAGGAAATCTAGATTTATTAATAACTAACAGCACTTGATCATTACAAAATAATTCAGAAAAATGTTGTAAAAATAGCGACTTATCTACAGATTCTAAGATGACAAGATTCACACTAACTTACTTTATGGTATCTTAAATCCATACATATGTACATGCGCATGCGCAAACACAAAATGTACAAACACACACAGAGACAAAAGTATTCGGATCCAGTAGAATGAAGTATGTACCCACACACACGAGTAAGCAGAGAAAGAGTGGGTGAAAGAGAAGCTAGCTCAAAGTAAAATTTCCCTCCTTTTGAGTTTAGAGCAAATACTCACAATGCCTTGGCATTCCCCAACGGGCGATAATTGAGACTCGAGCGGGTTGACTTCACCCTGGCCTTCCATCAGCTCTGGCAGCAGACGACACCTTGAGGGTTTTGATACCTGAGAGGCTCCCAACTCAGGGGAGATGCTGGTCACAGGCCCTCTGTGATCCAGGAGAGCTCAAAGGGTGTCCCTTGTGGTCGCAATTTGTAGGGTCCAAGATAATTGACTTTTGTCAGATACTTTTTGCTCACACCCAGCTCAAACGATGAAGTATTCTGGTGTCTTCCAGCAGTTGCACAAAAACTTGATGAATGTGCAACTCTGTTATTGTTCCCATCTGACCACATCCCAGGCACAGGTGTGCCAGGCTGTTAGGAGATGATGGGCTGTTATAACCGTTTTGGAGCAATCGAGAGGGGCAGGAGCCAGGCTGTTAAAGGGGCACGTGAATGTTCTGATTCACTGCCGTTAGCTCTTCTTATCTCCACAGATTGGTGTATAGCTCAGGGGAGGTGGGTGAAATCACACCTAGCACCAAGCAGCCCAACAAGGAGGGGCGAGGAGGGGTGAGAATTGCACCACCACACCTTTACCCTCTGCATTTTCTTGCCCTAGTTTTCTCCAAAGAGGAGGCTTCTGCCTCTGCCTCCCTCATGTCTCCTCCAACATTTGCTCCCATTCTCCAGCCAGCAAAATGGGCAGAAACTGGAGACCTCCAACCAATCAAACCCAGCTGTGTCATGAAAAAACAAAGGAGATTCGTATTCAAATGGAATATCCTTTTGCTCTTTGCTGGACTGTGGGTGAGCATGGGAAAGCTGACCTTCCTGGAAGGTTTCTCAGCTCAATCCAGATGAAAGGATGACCAGAACTGCTATCTCTACCAGAGCAGGAAATGTGTGCATATCCAAGCCCTTCATGCTGCTAGGCAGGCGTAGGATTGCATGTGGGTTCAGAAAGAAATTTCCATACAGTCCTCCCATCTTTATGAAGGGGTGGATATGTGCTCCTCTGTTGGTTTTTCAGTCGGTGTGGGGCTGTGTGTGGGGGCTGTGACCCATTAAGTCAGGATGCAGGCGCATCGAGACAGCTTGCTGTTATTTGATCATTGTTTTCCATGCTGGGTAATTTGACTCTGCCGAGAGAACAAGGGAGTGGGTAAGGCTGGTGCTGCATGCTGGAAGAGAGGTTGGTCTGCAGATGACCGTTTTGGAGCTTGTGAGTAGCAGGAGGACAAACTGGCCCATGATTTCATACTGCACGGGACACAGCTTGTCAGGTGCTTTCTGCGTTTCGACTGGCGTTTTAAGAAGCTGTGGTTTGCCTTCTGGGCACCGCAATGCAGGTGGCGTTTCTGGGCAGTGTATTCAGCTTTGTACATTGTGCATCACTCACTTTATATATTCATTTTATTAGCATCATTGTTGTTACCATTTTCTTCTCTTCTTGTGTTGTTCTGTTAAACTGTCCTATCTCAACCTGTGAGGTTTTACTTCTTTCTCTTCCAATTCTCCCCTCTATCCCAGCAGGGAGGGGACGAGTGAGCGAGCAGCCACGTGGTACTTTGTTGCCAGCTGGGCCTAAACCACAACAAACTGTCTTTATTCTTTCAGGAGGCGCATTTGCATTCCTCTTCATGCTATTGTGAAATCACAGATGGCCCTAAAGTTTTTAGGTGGTGTTCCATTCCTTCATTTCATCTTTTTTCTTCTTTTTGTCACACCTTTTATCTCATTGAACAATCTACAAGTCAGTCTTTAGATTAATTTCTTCATCTATTGTTTATGACCAATAAAGGAAGTCCATTTGCTGAATCATCCTGATGAGATTAGTATAGTGCTTCACACATGTATATTATCTGTTTTAGTAAATATGCTAAGTTTGGATTTCAAAGAGCTTCACCTTGCTATTGTGTGACCTATGTTTCAAGAGGCACATATACAAAACGTGGTATCTTCAACTTTTGTTAGCTGCTTGCTGTTGTATTAATTGAATACACTGTGTAAATCTTTTGCATTGTTGTCCCTCAGACAGGGTTTGTTACCCGGTGTGCAAAAGTCAATCTTAGACACAGAGCCCACATATCAGTTTATTCCATATTTGCGCAAAGACGGGTGCTAGGTGGAATTCCACAAAGCCAGCACACCACACAAAGAACTTCAGTGTATTTATGTATTTCAAACTACATGAATACACATTTACTGTAATGACCATAGGTTAGTTTCTTAACACTTTGTCCCTCACTGGTTAGTTATATTTAAATTAGCCTCGCTTGCTACGTAAATTAGCACACATGCTCCTTACAGGTGGGGGGGGCAAGTCTTTTTGGTCTTGAATTGAGCCAGTGGTCGTGGTCTCCCCGTTTCCTTTGCTTTTCCCCCCAGTTACTGCTGATTATCGCTGACTTCGTGCTTCTCAGACATCATCCAACCTTTGGCCCCTGCTGGAGCAGGATGTTCTTCTTTTACAATCTTATAGCTCCTCTTTGAGGGTACAGTCATTAGCAAGGGCTGCATCGTTTATACCAAGTGTCAGGCTTACACAATAGAGCCAGTGATTAGTGGTCCTTGAACTTGATGAGAAACATTTATACAGGCTACAGTACCAGTACTTTGACATTGCACTTGAAACGAAACAGGTCTTGGAAAAAAATGAAGTGTTTCCTGAATTATGGAAAATGGAATTACTCACTAAGAGCTCTCAGTCTTACTAAGGTGGAGATTAATATAGAGTCTCCTGTCGTTCAAGGATGATGGCACAAGTGCTGTTGTCTTGCAGAATTTCTCTTTCTAAGTTTTGAAATAGAGAAGGGTTGACAAACTAATACCTCTCTAAATTATCTCCATCTTCCTAAATCACTTTCTGAGCTTGATGTCCTTCTTCAGCAGATATTCTGGAAGAGCCAGTAAAGAAGCAGTTCTGAATGAGATTGTCATGACTATACGGATAATCTGTAAATATGACCTTGTCAACAGTATTTTATTCCAATGATTATACTTAAAGAAATCAATTACACAATTCAACTAAAATAATAGTGTATTTTATTTAAAAACCCTATTTTTAAAATGTGTTTACTTTCTATAAACCCTGAATTATACATTCCTTATAGAAATACATCACTGAATATCAGCTTGACAAAACTCAATGTTTCTGGAATGTCAGTACACTCAAATTGATGGTCAGTCTATAAAGAAAAAAATTCTTGAGGATTGTCCTCTGTGTGTTCCTCTGAGATATTATCCTTTTGGATCATTCTAGAGGCATTTCACAAGATATCTGTACTGGAAATAGTACTATTGTGCTAAGGAAATGTAAGGAATAAGCTGATTGCCTAATTACTCAATATGGTTCAAAATCCTGTGCTCACAAAATTCCCTTGTTTCTCACTGCCTCCAAACTCCAGCTTCAGTGACAGAGAAATAAAACCCACCTCTGCTCTGAGGGTTGAATTTCTACTTCATAACTGCTGTAGTATACAAATGATCTTGATTTATATTAAGAACTAAGTTTGGGACCGAGTTTATGCACCTCTGATACGTTGGCAGCTGTCCAGCAAATACATCAAGAGGTGTGTTCACTCTTTCAGATGTCAGAGTAGGCATTGAGGAGGGAAACACATTTCTCAGACTTTTCTCCTTGACAATGGACAACTGTCGGGAACACAGAGTTAAATCTTGATCCCTGCAATGCCATAGGGTTTTGGTTTTGACTTCAGTGGAAAGAGAATGTGCCCCTAAAAGCACTTAGTGGAGTACCCAGGCCAAGCAGATTTGTTTTGCTAACACAGTTCAGCAATGTTAGAAAACACTTTTCAAAAGGATTTAAACTTTCCCCTGGTATGGACAGGACTAACGAACCTTCCTTCAGAGCCCATCAGCACCATTCATTTATAACCAGCCGGAGGGACTGCTGTCTAGTGACAGGAGACACTGTCCAATCCTAATGGAAACCAGTAGCACGTGCTGTGTGAGTTGGTAAGTAAAACCAACAAGGTGTCGTGAGAGGTCTTTTGCAGCAGCAGGTGTTTATGTGATTCAAAACAGAGTAGGAAAAGCTTCCCTAGATGAGTCTTCAGTGTCTGTCTTTATCTGCCACTCCATGGGGCTGAGTGAGTCCTTTACCTCAGCGATACCGTTGCCTGTAAATTCAAGTAAGACTCTGGGAATATCTCTTGTGTGATGGTTTTAAAGAAATTAATTGTTTAATATTAAGCATTTGTTTCCAAACTGCCCAAAACTACATAGAGGATAAGCAAAGCATATAACTGTCCTTCACCACTGTTGGTTAAAGCTTTGATTATTTCAGCTGGTTAAAACAATTTGTCTTGCCATTAATATTCCCGTGACAGAGACCAGAGCTCGTGTGCAGAAAGCAATTCCAGCATCATCCCGAAGGTTCCGTCTTCAGCACTTGGTACTCTGTGCTCAGCTCCCCGCAAACCATCAGGAAAGAGAGGGAAATTCAGCACTCTTCTTTCTATTTTACCACTCTGCAATAATTTATTAAATTACATTGTGTGTAATTATTGAGCACGTATGTTCTTGTTAAGTGGCTTTGGGAAGCAGTTATTTCTGTGCCACCTGCAAACACGCTTTAGCAAGCTGCAGGTTTCTACGGAGATAACCTGCCTTTTCTGCTAGCCTAGGAGTGGAATATTTAGCACCGGCTCGAGTGAATAGTGCAAAGAGGGTAGGTGTGTAGTCACTTAGGAATGTGCAATACTTAGGGTAAGTATGATTTACAGGGTTCTGGGAACCTTTGACCTGAAGAACTGAAGGAGCCATAAACAAGTGAGTATACTGGGATGTGAAACACTCTGGCAGTTCCTAACCCAGCGTGTTCCTTAAAGTCATACTGTTTCCACTTCTCATTTTGTGTTGCTTAGATTTACCTTGGAGACATATAGTAAGAATAATAAATAATCACCTGGTTTTTCTTCTCAATTCTAATTGACGTGCAAACACTCACCACAGATTTTCCAGCTTTTTCCACCATTACAGCTCACAAACAGTCATGAAATGTACATAAAGGCTAGCATTGCAGGATTTTTCTTCTTTTTCTCACTAACGTCACTGATGGAAAAAGAAAGTCTGCTCCCCAGTTAATTACTTAGAGGCTTGTCCAGTAATATTTCCAGGCTAGTGGAAGCTGGGAAGTTATACCCTTAGAGAAGAAGAATGTAGAGATTAAATGGGATGAGCATTTCAATGATTTTTAAAGAAGCATATTTAACAAATCTTGGGTTTGGGTTTTATATTATGGCAATGCATGTGTATTATACTGAGGGAGGTGAAAAGCTGTCTGGGATGGAGGTCCAGAGGTCTGTATTGGAGAAAAGGGAGCGTGCATTGTAACATATACTTGGGATCTGTCAGTGCTAGGTTATCGGTTGGACTGGATGATCTTCAAGGTCCTTTCCAACCTAGATGATTCTGTGATTCTGTGATATACAGTAGTGACCTGTGTGGTTAATTTCAGGGCACTGGTGTATGTTCTTGGAATTCTAAATTACATAACTGACTTAGAAAACCATAGTCAATCATCTGCTAAAAATTCCTTTATTCCAAAGAGCACCTGTGCAGTTGATGAAAGCATGTGTTTCCGAAGGAAAATTATTCTTTTTTTTTCTAAGCACAGAGTACAGGAAGTTGTAATGAGCATGTGCACACCAAACAGCTAATTTAATTAAGCTTCCATAAGCATAATGCAGGATGAATTCAAGGATAGTCAGCATTACCTCTGGCTGATTTCAGATATGTTGCACAGGATTAAAAGGACTTGATGTTTTCAGTAGCAAGATGTCTTAGGCCATAATTTCAGCATCGTTACTGAAAAAAGGTAATATCTGTCCTCTCCTCCCTGTTTTCCAAGCTGGTCTTTCATCTCAGTCTTTTGCTCTCTGCCACTTCATTTTGCAGCTGTGTCATGGAAGGGGTAAGGGAGTTAATCTAGATAAAAAATAATCTAGCATTGTCTAATTTCAGAAAGCTTTATCCTATTCATTTGTCTTTTTTAATGACAGCAAGACCTTAGAAAGGCATTGTCAAATGCAAGAATGTTCTTCCCCTCAGTTTAGACATGAATGGTGCCTCTTACACCAAAGGCACTGGATTTTGGCTCTTTCTGAAAGCAAAGCAGATTCCTTGCTATGTTCTAGGGCATTTGCATGACATTGTATTAGGAAAACTATTGCTTAAATCATCAGTTGGCTTCCCATCTTAGTTTACTTCACATTATGTTAGTTCGTCAGCAGTTGGCTTTTTCTCCTACCAGATTTTCTAAAAGTTTCAACACATCAACACTGCAAACTGCTCCGAATTACACTTCCTAGTAGGCAGCCCGGTTTCCTTCGATACAGAGCAATGGCACCCTGCTGTCAGCATCCGTGCCGGATTCCTCCCAGAGGGAAGTGACTGAGTTAGCGTGTGCGTGGCCCTGGTGCTGTATGTGGTGTGCACTTCACAGCAGTTGTGCTGTAGTTTATCGTGTGCCTGAGATCTGAGAATCTCGTGAGATTTTCTATAGAGTTAGTCTGGGTTTAATTCAGAGAAAGTAGTAAGTGTCGTGGTTTATCTAATAGGTATTTCAGAAATGTTGAACAACGGCGCTGAATTCTGGGGGAAGCAGTTGCCTTCCCCAAAACTGCAGAACCTGTAGCAGGTGAATCGCTATAGAGATGAAGGAAAGGTTTTCTCTCTGATGTTACGTAAATCATTGGAGTCAGGAATAACCCTGACTGACTAAAGCCACAGCAAACATGGCCATTTACACCAACAGAGACAAGACTTTTCCTCTAATCTTGCAGTCCAGGTACTAAATTAAAATGCACCTGAAATGGTGAAATTCTCACCTTAATGAGAAATATGACTTAAGTGTTTCTTTCAGTTTTAAAAGAACAGCTGAATCGGCTTTATTGCTTGATTTGCATCCTTTAATGTGCACTGTAAATTAAAAACTTTTTTTTAAACCTACTGAAATTCTTTTTCACCTTCCTCCTAGGATGCCGTCTGTTTGTCATTGTGTGCATTGTAAGTTCTCTACTACATGTTTGGCTGTTGCTCCAAAACAGAAAGTACATGCTGTGTGTTTCAACTAAAAGAAGCCCTGTAGGAACACGTTAGTCACAGGCAGAGGCCAAGTGTATCATTATTCTGTGGGAACGGCAGTCAAGAAAACCAACAGCTAAGGACAGTGGGCAATGGAACATGAAGTGTGTCGTGTCAGCTCACTGTCGGTGCAGTCTGGGCACACTTTGCCTTAGACAGTGCTGTGAAATTGCAGGGAAGTGGCTGATCTGTGGAGAAAGAGTAGAAGGTTGCCTAATGGCACACAGGAATTTTAAGACTGATTTAGTGCTTTGGCTATCATAACCAAAAGACTTCAGAAAACATCTCTGGTGTTTAGTTCTTTCCTTGCTTTGAGACAAACAGAAGTTTTTTTCTGGGCTTCCAGTGCATTTTACTTGAAACAAAAGAAATTCAAATCCAAAAGAGACTTAGTCTGGTATACTTTTCTTTCTTATGAAGTCTATCCCTTATGCAAACAGCTCAGGTGAGAAGCATGTTCTGTTGGAGTTGGGGTTTCAAAAATTACACTGGAGAAGTGGCAAATCTCCAAAACAATGTTTTGTACATGATCAGCCTCAAAAATACTGAGCTCAGGGTTCTGACTCTGTGCTGCAGCTGTTAAGCATCTTTCTGAAATCAGGCCTGCAGAGCCAGCATGCCTGGAGCAGGAGAAGGAAAGGCGGCAGCACATGCAATTGCACAGAGAATGAAACTGATGAGTTTGGAGAAAGAATAGAAAGAAAGATGGTCAACAAGTTGAAGGGGGAGAGTAGCAAAGTGCTTATTTTGCAAACTAAGAAGGTGTGCTGTTTGCCAGCCATGCATGTTATCTACAAATCTGGGAAAATATGGAAATTGAAGAGAAAATAGTAATATTCTGTATATTAACAGGTCACAAAGAGGTAGTTGAAAGTGCTGACAGAATACCTATTTTAAAACTGTGATTTTTTAAGAATATTAATATTATCATACAGATTGGTGGAGCATGTAGCATGTTTATCTGCTTGCCACTTGTCTAAGGTAACATACTCTTCAAAACAATAACCACATACTTCTCTTGAGTTTCTGTTGTCAAAATGTGTTTGAGCGTTATTACAGTTTAGAACAGAAAACCAAACAACAGCAAGATGTATTGTCTGTTCTGTTTAGGGGAAGCAGAAAGGAAAATAACCGTATCCATGTGTTCCTGCAGATGTGCTGCTAGAATAGAGAATGATTTGGGGCACAAGAGATACTTATGAAAGTGGTATTCTCTAGTGCCATCTATTGCTAGAAAAGCAGAACTAAAATGAGTATTTTTGTTACGTGTGTGTCTAAAATGGAGCAGAAAATGAAGGGTACCTGTTCATCTTATTCCAAGGTCATTTTAGCTATGTGGATTTAAGTCTGACCTTGTTTTTATGGCTATGAAATGGACTACATTTTCAAAAAATTAATTTATCACACAGTAACATCAGGGAGGGAGTGGTTAGATTCTGTTCCAGAAAGCTTGCAACTATTGGCATGTGGTTAAATGTCAGTGGCTGTATTTTGGCTAAATTTATTAACCCTGATTATCATCCCCCGCCCCCCTTCTATTTATGACACTAAAGTTCATATAATGCACTAGAAGATTGATCCTAATAATCCTAAAACTGCTTTAGATTTAACAAAACACTGAAAACTAGCTTTATGTGGTGCTTGAGTTTTATGTCAAATGTGAAGAGAATAAAATGCTTTTTAACATGCATCCAAAAATTGTATGAAACGTAACTTGCTAATGATGAAAGTCCTTTGAAGACAAAGACTTAATCTGGATCTGGAGCATCTTAATACTTAGTACCCTTTATCAGGTCTTTCATCTAGCAGTCATGAAACTTGATTTCTCCACCTGCCCCTTGAAGGATGATATTTGTTTTATTATACAAGTCTAACTAATGCTAATGGTAAGAATAATGAAAGATTTATAGAGGCAGCCTGAGATCAGTTTTAAGTTTTAGTTGTGGTTCTCAGCATTACAGATCCTTACTGCCTCAGTGCTGTTGTTCATCTCTACCAGAGAAACACCCTATCCTAAAAAAACGCACATTTTTGGCTTGTAATATATAAAGGAAAGAAAACATGTCTTCTCTGCGTTATTTTCCTCATGAAGCACCTAGATGGCAAGGAAAGAGCAGGAAAAGATGGAGCAGCTTGGGAGTAATTTGTTCTTCCTCAGGTCCAGACAGGTATCTCTCAGGAGTTTACTGCTGCTTCACAAAACAGTCTTTGACTGAAGCTGTCCTCTGTCCTCAAAGACAGACAAGTCTCCTGTTACCCCCACTGAGCTTCTGAAGAACGAGATTTCTGCAAAACTTCAGAGAATCAAAGGAAGCAGCTCTCGAGTCTATAGATTGAGAGAAGGTTCAGAAGGAGAAATCAAGGATGACCTACCCCTCTCCTGACCGGAGAAATGATGTGGAGAAATCTGACTTCATCATCCTAGGTAAGTTCAGGGCTGAAATCTAATTTAACCAAATGGAAAGTATTTATTGATTTAAAAAAAAAAAAAAAATCCCTTCAAATGATATCTAACTTCCTTTTCTCCTAGTTGCATCTTGGACCTGAATTTGAGGTCACTTGTATTCTTTGTCCCTTTCTCCACTGATCCAGGACATACTTTCTCTTCCAAAACCTGTTTTAACATATTTTTTTCCCTGTATATTTGTGGTTAGCCCCTCTGTCTTTCTCATTCTGAATGCTGCGACAGCCAAAACCAGCATAAACCCTTTAGCAACTGCATTTTGCAATATGAGGAACAGGAAGGATGTAGCTGCCTACTGGTTTACTCATGGATGGATTTTATATGCTCTCTTTTCTTGAATTTCCATTCTGAATCTGTCCTTCCGTCTCTGTTCCTATACATTTAATCTTCTATTGTGTGTTTGTAGCTACCTGCTCTCTTGCTGTTCCTTAGCACTGGTCCACCTATGTTGCTGTTTTCTTGTTCGTTCATCTGCCTGTCATCTGTCCACAGAATCAGAGCATCTGAGCAAAGCCAACAAAGTGTCAATTCTTGGTGCAAAGTTTAGACCCCCTTTATAATTTTCCCTGCAGATCCTGTTGGTGTAAAAAGAAAAATAATTTTCAACAATTAAATTATATGTCTTTATAGGAGTCTGTATGCCCTCTTCTAATGAAGTTTCAGGTTTAAAAAAAGTTATGTACAAAACGTATGAGCAGAGGCATCTGGAATCATGTCCAGCAGAGGGCACTTCAGCTTGAAAATGAGAATAGTGCTGAAAGCTGTAGTCCTTAAGATACCTTTAAACTGGCTATCTTTGTTTAAAAATTGAATATTTAAAAAATATATTAATGAGGATCATTTAGGCAAGCGGTCTTTGCATTGTGATTGGTACTTTGTTGGCACTATCTTCTACAAACTATCTGTGGCCAAACACCACTGTACCATGTAAGAATCTGGGAACTGAAGGAGAAAAAACACTCCCCATACAGTTTCAGGTGTGACTTTACCAAAAGAAATGATACCTTTGTTGTGACCTTGTGTCATCTAAAATTGAACATAATAGCATATGTTAAAGCCATCTTTTAAAAACGTTTTTCCCCAAAATGGGTGCTTCTGATTTCTTTTTTGTTGTAATTTTTATTTATTCTTCTAATTAAAAAGGAACTGAAATTAGAGAACACTGCAACCTACAAATTGTTTTTTGAGAATGATGATGTAAATGACTTAACACCAAATAGTAATTTATTTCCCATTTCAATTCAGTGCTGACATTATCTTGTAGTGCAATACTTACTTATGATTCTATCTGCCATTAATGCATTTAACAGTATATGATGACAAATCTTATTAAGATAAGAGGGGCCTTATGCTCTTCCATTTGCCCTGGTGTAAATCAGAAGTTACTGCCTTGAATTAAAAAGATTTATTCTTGTGTAAGAACTTAATGGTGTAAATCAGGAAAGTCAAGCCTCACATGTGGTGATGCACGAAATTCTGTTACAGGACATTCAAATTCTGCCTTCCACTGAACAGCAGGGTACCGTTTTTATCCTTCCTGTTGAATGCAGAATCACTTTTCCATTTATGAATTGAGCCGGAGCAGAGCACTCTCAGTAGTGGCTGCTCCTCTGTTACTCCACACACAGAATATATTAGGACACCTGTTCACACTTGTAAGGCAAACAACAAAGAAACCAAAATACTTTCCTGCAAACAAACTGGTCTGTGATTAGTGGAACTAATGAAGTTTCACTGCCTGCAGATTCCTGTCCTTCATCCTTGGTCCCCTCAGCAACCCTCCCACCAGAAGGATTACCGGTTTCTCTCTGCTGGTATTCCCTATGCTCTTCCCCTTGTCCTTTTTCCCCTACAGTCATGCCAGCTCCTGTTTTCCTCCATCCTCTGAACCTTCCTGCAATACCTTCCGCAGGTTCCTCCTGCCCTCGTAACCCCCAGCAGCACTTCTGCCTGGCCCTGGCTGACTCGGGGACTGAGTGGCAGCTGGCCAGCTGGCCAAGGGTTATTAGCCTGAGGTTTCTGTTCTCAGGGGTGATGCTAATTCCAGTCTCTTGGTTTACTATCAGACTCTGAGACTTTCTCAGCCCTCAGGGGAATTTAATACCTTCAAGACAACTGCCCCCTGTTAAATTTCATAGAAATGGATCAACAGATACTAAAGCGTGTCTTTATTCTCTCCTCCTCGTCCCAGTGATTGGTCTTTGTTAGACTAGTTTCTATTTGGTTTTGCTAAACTGCTGATCTTTCTCCTACCTTGCTCTCTTGTTTCGCAGATCCAGTGCCGTGGTTACCACTCTTGTACTGATATTATTAACTGGACAGAAGCCAGCACAGAGCAGGAAAGGAGTGCTTAGCCCCTTGGTATTCTGAAGGCCATGTATGCAGCTTCCATTAATAAACTTCTAGATCTTGCACTTGAGGACAGTATGCAGCGTTTGCCTTTAAGTATGACAAAAAGAAAAGAGGAAGATAAGTACTGAAAATCTTCAGCTTTTAATCCTCAAAAATCCTATCCAAGTGTATTTATGCTCCCTTAGGTGCTGCCCTGTATTCAGTATCTGAATGCCAGTACTCTCAATTGAGGCCTTCAAGCTCCTTTGTTGCATTGAGGCTTTTCTGTGTTTTGTAAAAATGAAAGCATGGACAGTCTTTTTCATCAACATGTATTTAATGAAAGTGTCTGCAAGTTTTCAGATTGTCCCGTTTGCTCAGTGCAGAGCACTGGTGATAGAGATAGCTGGGAGCAGAAGAATTACACTGTGCTTGGCAAGATGGCTTTTTGCTCAGCCTCACAGCACCAAATCTCCCAGTGAATATAAAGTTGTTTTCTCTACGCGTTACTTTCCCAAAGGTGTATTTAAAAAAACAAACAAAAAACCCCCCAACCCCAGTCATTTTTATCTCAGTAAAGAAATTTTTTTTTTTTAAAAAAAAGAGGTTTTTAGATTGTAATGGTTACCATATAAATATACTGAGCAGAAATTTTTTGCAAACAAATAAAGCACAGTCAGTGAAGCCTATGCTGGCAAAGAATATACACGTGGCTCTTTAGGGACTCATGAACAAATTAAATTATTTTGGTTAATGAGGGACTACTGATAAGCCATAAGCACTTACAGATACATGTTTTATTGCTGTGTTGTACCAAGGTCCTGGCTTAAGCCCCAAGCTAAGGAGCTGACCGGTATTGTAAGAGACAATGAGTAGAAATAATAAACAAAACCTCCACAAAAGAAGCAAATCTTTCTTTAAACTGCAATTTCTAAAATTGTAAGTTGAATTCAATCTTATGATAAATAGAACCGTTACCTAAAAGGCAACTTGCAACTTGCTTCTTAATTCTCCGAATACTTGGTACCACTTACTTTGCTTTAGAAGCAACATCCAATACATATGCCAGATTTCTTTATCATTGTTTTGTTGTTTGGGGTTTTTTTAATGAACTGTGAAGGCTCTTGCCTTTTCCACTTCCATAGCTGAGAGACGATAGGACTGGTAAAAATGTGATATTTAAGTATTTTATGATTTAGAAATACTGCACTTTTATTTATGTGCCTCATTCTGTAAAGGTAACTAGGGAAAAAAACCCAAACAAGAAAAAAGTGTATGAATTTCTCTAAACTGTTTAATGAGGCCTAATATAAACCTGAATTTCAAATCACATTAGGATTGTTGTATGCCTGTTGCATTTAAGGTGACAAATTAATTTGGTAAGAGATGAATCCCCTTGCGTTCTAGTCAGTCCCCAGAGATGAGAGGGGCTGGGAGGGGCTGGACTTACCTCTTCATAGGTTTGTCAGTTATTGCCATGACTGTCAGCCTGACACCAGACGCACGAACAGCCCTTGTGCTGTAGGTCCGGTGGCGTTCAAGAGAAGCCGTCAGGGTCACGAATAGCACGGTTTATTCTTATCTACAGATTCTTTGAGATTGCCTACAATAAATGCACAGACTGCAGGTTGGCTGTAGAGCACTACACACAAAAACCGATTGCAATCACACACAATTCCTGGGTAATCACTCGGCGTAGCCGAGGGCCCAAACCTCACCAAAAGGTGTCCCTTCTGGGGCGGGGGGAGAGGAGCACAGACCCGTCGGTCTGTCCCTCCGATTTGGTATCGGATTTTCATCCCTCCGAGTTCGATACAAACTTGGGGTGGTATTTATCTAAGTGTGTGTGTGAGTGGGTGGGACTGTGGTCAAGCCGTTGTTTCTTCAGTAACAACACTGCACATTTCTTGGTGCAAGGTGTGTGCTGTTTTTGTGGGAAAAGAGGAAGAATGAGAGCTAATGTCTACAGAGTTGCTCAAAACAGTCCTTGAGAGAAGGGGAAGAGCAGGAGATAAGTCTGTATGGTTGGGTCAAATATTCCTCGAGAGAAGTGGAAGAACGGGACCGTGCAGCCTCCACCTCACTTCGCATTCCTCCTTGGTGCCATGGCAACACAAATCACCGGATCTTCATCCTGTCCTGTGTTTGTTCTGGGCACCATGTCTTAAGGAAACGTGCGTTTTGCAGTTTTTTCGTTGTTTTGCTTTTCCCACGCTTCCAACAATGCCCTAATTTTAGATGGCAGTTCTGGCTTGCCACTCAGTTGGCCTTTTATTTTGTGTCACAAATTAACAAACCATGTGGTTTTATATCACTGTTTCATTAGAGCAGTGCTACACTTAGAGACAGGAAAATTTCATTACAGTAGTTTTGTTTGAAGGCAAGTCACATTTGTGGGGGGAAGTAAAGACACTTTCAGGCCATATTTAGGTGTTTAAATTGTGGATAAATATAAAGCAGTGAAAACTGCCTTCTAGTTTTCCATGCTTCCTAACAACACAGTTCAGAGAAAAGTGCAGTTTATGCTCATTAGCGTCAATGTACCAGCGTCCAGGTGCTACATTGCTCTTCAGCAGCCGTTGTTGATAATGCATGACTAATGCTGTATACAATAGAGAATTTATTTACAGGTGAAACAGTTCTTGAAAATGTGTGATGTTTGTGACACTCTGTAAAACAGTGTCTGCTATCTGTACCTGAAGAAAGAGGATCTACTAAAATCATGAAAGGACAAAAAGCAGCCATGTGCTGTTTGCCTTTTTTTTTTTTGTTCTGTGGCTTGTTCTGTGTCTCTAAGTCATACCATCTTGTGGCTCTAAATAAATAAGGTAATACATAGAGTTTGTTGCACTGATTTAATATTTTGGGATTGGATTCATAGTCTGGGGAAAGGTGAAAATATAACTTGGCTTGGCCACAATGCCAGGATTCTGAGGACCACAACAAGAAGAATACCATGGTCTTTATATTAAATGGTCAAAATCCCAGTGTGCTTTGATCAGATCTGAAGAGAACGAGCACTACAGCAGCGGTCACCTTCGCTTCCCCTGCTCGGGCATTTTGGAGGAACACCTTCCCTCCCAAGGCCATTCCTGCCTGTGAAAGGAGATGGAACACTTCCTATAGCAGGCACCTGGCTATTTATCACTGTGTCAGAAATCAAGCTGTTTCAAAATGTTTTGCTTTTTTTTCCTGTTGTCATCTCTAGTGATAAAGTATCGTATATTGTTACCATTTTCTGCACTTTTGACTGGCTTTGTCTTACTATCCTTTACAAGTCATGTGTACTGATGACTTCTCTTTTGCTAATAGGTTTATAGCGATGTTCAGTGTCTGTACAACTCATAGCTAAGCTTAACTAAGAAAAGGTCCTGGTTTTGCACAATCTCTTAGCCCTGAAATGTTTCACATTAGTGAAGTGAAACCAAATTTGTGACCCTGAGTAGATGGACTGGGCTCTGCTTCCTGCGTTTAAGTTGTGAGGAAAACAGGGCTCGGAGAGTTGTGTCATTCTAATCTTGTTTTTTGTGTTGGGATGCGGCTGGGCAGGAGAGGTTCCAGAGCACGCATGCATCCTGTTACCATAAGACTCCCGCTTGTATGATGGTAAGGGTAGTGTCACAGCTGTGATCTGGTGGAGTTTTGGCTGATAACAGTCCTGGTTGACACTTGGCCCGTATGTTACTTTTTATGATTACACTGTCTGATGTTTCTTGTCTCTTCCAGTGGTGTAAAAAACTGTCGTATATTGTTCATTCTTCTCTCGCCAGATAAAACCAGTGTAGTTGGGTATGTTTAGCTATCCTCTGGGTTGTGATGTCTCCTGCATCCTGTGAGAGCGCATAATGCTTTCTGCTCAGCATCAGTGAGAGAACACATACCCTCGGGACCAGTCTCCCGTTATTCTCTATCAGTACAGTGTCAGACATGGGCTTCCTTGCTGACATTCATGGTAGAAATCATCGCAGCTATGACTAGGTGTGTCCTCCTGAAGAAGGTGTCCGGGCTCCCACTGTAGTCCATGGAAGTCCATTTGGTTGAGGGGTGTGGTTTAGGGCATGATTGATCTTACCTAATAAAAGCCTTTCCTATAGGATGTGTCAAGCCAGCCTTGGATGCGCTGATTGCACAGACTTGCAGGAAGTCTGAGACAAATGGACTTGGTGTTGGCAGCCGTATTGTAGACAGAACCTCTGTGTAGATGAATCCTGTTCTTAGTGTTCTGTGTGTGAGTGGACACTGCTCAGGAGAGTCCTCTGCCTTGCCTTCGTTTGCTGTGTTCCACCCAGACTAGGAAACGAACAGGCCCAGTCTGCAGAACAGCTTCCTGCAAAGAGGTAGGGAGCAGCTGTCTGGGCAGCGTCTGGAGTGTGAACTGCTTCAGCTGTGGCTTCTGTGGGAACAGGGGGATCATCTGGAGTCATCCTCCTGTGCTGGCATACAGGCTGGCTGGCTATCAAAACTTTGAGCTGTTACTGCTGTGTCAGCACGTCCACCTGTAAATATGCAGTAGTCTTGTTCCAAAACTGTAAAAGCCTCTGGCCTGCTGAGGTTGGGGTAGCTGCTCCTAACTGCCTGTTAAGTAAAAATATATAACAGTTGAGTCATTTGTATACTGTGAGCGTGCCCTTGATGAACAGGAATATAGGTAACATGGCATAAGGGTGGTGGGGAATTCTGGTTAAAAAGGCCAAACTGGAGGGAAAGGCATGACTAGTACCGGCAATGGTGTCCAGGTCATGTGGACACACAGCAAAAATCATAGGCACGTGCCTGGAAAACACTCGTAGTTGCTGCACAGCAAGTGAATTGATAAGCTGCAAAGCGTTATTCATTTACAGCACATCAGAGTCCATCTATAATTTAGTCACACACCATGGGTAAACCAACAAGAACTCTTTCCTTTTTGTGTCTTCTTGTCAATGGTGTGTTGATGCTGTTGCTTTTAAAATCCTATAGCTTTTGGGGAGACTTTCCCAGCCTTGTACTACAGTGAGGAGGCTTTGACAGCTGAATTGGTCTCTGGTCTCCATCTGTTCCACCACTCCACTACACAATTGTTGTAACAGCAAAACAGATCGACGCAGGCAGAGCGATGCCTTTACCAGCGCCCATGTATTCGTAACCACCACTTACATAAACATGCCGGTCCTTTTCTGCCTTTCCAGATGATCAGGATTGGATGTTTACTAGCGAAACACAAACACACCTTCACTCCCAAGATTCATAAGCACAGCACGTGCAGAGATTCCTCAACTAACGGTGTGGAAATTAAGTCCGTGTAATATCCGTGCCTGCATGTCAAGCTCCTTACCCCGTCACCAGTGCAAACCGTGGGTCTTTCCAGACCTGTGTCTCCTGTGCCGTGACAGAGTCCAGTTTCTACTTCACGGGTGCACTGTGCACACACACAAGGATCCCACCAGTAGCTGGCCTAAGACACTTTGTGTTTCCCACTTCTGTGCCCGAGATCTCTAGCCCCCTATGACCAGACGTCCCTTTTTGCACTGCCTCTGACAGGCTCGGGTTCAGCCCTTCTGAGTGACTCTTTCCCTTTGTGCCCCACCTGGCTACCTGCAGCCTCATCTGGCACGTGCCAGGCATGGAATCCTTGCCTTGCACAGGAGACTGAATTGGACTGCAGCGTGGTGAGCTGTGAAAACTGCCAACTTTATTTCAAGAACTAAGTCACCTTCAGCATTTGTGTGCGCTCAGAGGAGCGTGGTCAGGACCGAACAGGCCTTTGACACTGAGGCCGCCTTTGCATCAGCAGGCAGTGCCCCAGTAGATGGTCGTGGTATACTGCAGCTTGAACTTTGAGCCTTTTCCCCCCTTAGGATCTGCAGGATCTTTAATCTGCAGATTAATGAATTCCACCAGCTTCTGGCGTGTTGGTATTGGTCTTGGCCTCTGAAAGGGGGTTGAGGTGAAGACTGGCCGTGGCGTTGGAGTAGCAGTTACTGCTGGGCACAGTCTCATCTGTACCAGGATCCAAGGACCCAAGGAAAGTGTGTCTAAATTGAGGGGGAGCAAAAGGGCGGGGGGCCTGGAGAGTGAAGAAGACGGCTGCCTCCTGGAACCCTCACTGGCAGGATCGACACAGGAACCCAGACTGGTGATCTCTATTCCTCTATTCCCTCCATCTCCCTCCTTTCCTTTTTCCCCTTTTCCTTCACTACCATTAAGCAATGCAAGGCATACTGTATTGCTTGCCACAACTCGTTATATACTTAGCCAATTATCGTGTGTGCAATTAGCACATTGTGGGAAGTTAATAAATGTTTGAACTTTGAGACTTGTCTCACCGTTGTCCAATCTGTTGGTGATTTGTGAATCCGAGTCACTTGTCTCCCCCATCTGAGTGGGATGGGACAGTGTGACATAGTACATAGATCACTCTGTGTTTCTCCTAAAGGCATTGATTCTTAATTCAAGTCCAGAAGTGGTCAGGGCCATGGGAAAGGAGGTGGGGAGGAGGGGTTGTGGAGAACACCAGAAGAAGAAGAGAGAAGGAGGCACTAAACATCTAAGTGTAACCACTTCAAACATAAATTCAAGAACAAACTTAATCTCTTTGTTACAGAGCGGAGATGGAGCCAAGGAGTAACATTCCCTAATATAGTGCTGCCCAGACACGGGCACAGGATTTCTTAAAACAAGTGCATTTATTGGGTGTTTAGGGACAGAGACAATATGCAGATGCAGCATGGGAAGCAGGGACCTGGCTTGTGTTCGGCTTGTCACGGGGCAGAGGAGGAAGCACAGCACGTTCTCCGGCAGGTGCTCCCCGGGGATGCAGGAGTGCCTCGCCAGCAGGTCCCCCACGGTGCCCAGCTCTGGTGGAAGACGTGCTGCGGGGTGGTCTCACGGGAACCAGCAGCAGGCGGTCGATGATGTTGCTCTTGGTGGTGTTCAACCTTAGGCTGGATGCATCCCTGTCAGAAAAGAGTTCTTGGGAAGGGCTTGGCAGATGCAGTGGGGGTCCCCACCTTATCTAGAGGCTTGCCTTGACCCAAGGCATCACAGGGGTCTGCTTTGCCCTCCCAGTCATCCTCCTCTACCTGCTCCTCGGCACTGCTGGTGCTTGCCCACTGGCTGCCGCTGTCACAGTCAACGCTCCCCTGCCTGGGCAGCCAGTAGAGCCCAAAGATCACGAGCAGGGTTTCGGCACAGACCCAAGACCACCCAGCAATTATTTTTTTCACTGTATTTCACATTACCTCTTTGTTAAGTTTAGTTGTAGACTTCAACTCCATAAGGTAAAATATTCCTAGACACTTAATACCCTGTGGTTTTCCATCTATATTTAAACCCTGCCTTATCCTCTGATCATACAATATGTTCAGGGACATAAACTCCAACTTACCTCAGTTGATTCTCCATTGAGATATGCTTGCAAAACTCTCAGCTAGCTTCCACAGATCATTTTATGTTCTAGGAGCTGAAATAAAAATACCATTTATACTGTATGATACTTATTAGAGGTGAATAAACAATGCATAGCAAATGATGTATAAAACTATTGTTTACTAAATATCCAGGAGCTGATCATGATTTCTTTGAATTTATTCAGCATTCTCCAATTGTTGCAGTTTTTACTCATTGCTTTTGAACTTACATATTTCAAATGTTCAATAGTCATTAGCCAATCTATGTAGTATAGCTCTGATGAATGTGCCTGAGTAGTGCTTTGTAAAATTTGAGCATGTAACTCTGGTGATATTAATATTTGTCTTGGCTTTGACAAACATCTGTGCAATGGTTTCTGAACTAGTTGCAACCACACTTGGATGTACCAGTGCAGCAGGACTGGAAGCAGCACAGCATCATCAGTGCCGTGCTGTCCCTGATTAATTACTACCATCAAGATGGATGATGTATTAACTCAGGTGCAGCATCACTTGACTGTGGCTCTCTTGATTTCACAATTCAAGCTAGCAACCTTTTACAATGCTGCCCCACTCCCTGTGGATGTATTATCCCCTCTGGAATTAGCTTGGTATTATTTGTGTGTGCTCCAACATGCAGCAGTGTGGTAAGGGTACGATGTTTTCTGGCTACCAGCAGAACCTGCAAAGTCAGCTCTTCTAGGGCTTTTCTCTTTCATAGACATAAATACAGAGAGTTGATATGAACATGAACATGACATGAACTCTCCTACTATTCTGGAATAAAATTTAAATACATATAACTCATAGGATGGTCTGGGGATGGAATTATTCAAAAGTTAGATGAAAAAGCTTTCTTTTCTTAGAATTATCTTTTCTGAGTTAGAGGTATCATTAAGCAATATGACCAGAAATAGGTCTGGCACTAAATAAAATCCATTTAAACAAGAAATACATTGTATATCATAATTCTCTATGCACAGAGCTACCTGTACTAATGCAGATGAAAAAGAGAACCAGAAGAAGGTTATTGGTTGATTTGTCAATGCACATAAGTGTCAACAAGTGTGATCAGCTGGAAAGAGTCAGATGTTACCAATGTATTGGTGCTGTCATAGAAGAAGGATGTCCTGCAGAAGCCTTAAACATAAAGTTAGCATTGGAAAGCTGTTGAAATCCTCTATCAGCCACCACTTTACAAGTATTCCACCTCTGATTTAAAGATGGAAATGTGCCAGAAAAAAACCCCTAGTACTTAAATATGTGAGTACTAAAATACTTGAACTTAACTCTGCACATTTAGATTTTTACATTCCATAAAGACGCCGTCTTCAAGGGAGGCATCCGACCCTGCTTCCATCCCCTGTAGATATTAATTCGTAGTTTCAACTAAACACAGCACTCTCAGATAGTTGTCCAGCTAAAATATTTTATTTGTATCTCCATTCTTAGCAATGAAGGGTTAAAATAATCTAAAGAATTAAGAGTTCTTCATTTTGAGACCATATATCTTAATGAGAAAAAAAGACATTATGAAGACTTAAACAGAGAAAAACACATAAACTGGCAACCTCAACAGGAAGTCTGGTGAAGAGTGCTATATTTGTACTAAAATATTTAATCCAATTAGTTTCTAGTTGATGTTATATATAAAATCTAAAAATAATCTTCACTTTTTTGTCCTTTACGTTTTTCTGACATACTTCATTGCTTGTGAAAGTAAGGGATTAATTGCACTTGAGATGGGAAAGCACGGTGTAGATTGGCACAGAGCAAACTTTTCCTCAGCACAAGACTGTTTTACTATACAAGACCATTTTAATATACATGCTTGAGTCCTGATCTACAAAAGCCCTTCTTTGTCAGTTCTCACAGAAGTTAGAGATAGAAAAGATTTGTCAGGTTTCTTAATTCCAGAACATTGGGGTCAACATCAGTTCAGTCCATGCAGTTATATTTTTTTCTAGTACATTGTCTACTCTGCACTGAGTTATAAGTCCATCTAATGATGAGGGCTTACTTCAAAAAGTCTGTTCTAGTATCTAACAGATAGCTACTCAGAAAGTAAATTTTCTTCATATTTTCAAAACTCCACTCACTTCATTACCCCTAACTACATATTCTTTTAACAGTCCTGGGCAGTGATGTCCAGTTATAGTGAACTGTCCCAAATAAAGAGGTAGTTTCATAAAACAAATCACACAGATTTACATATCTGACCTTTTCTAAATTTCAAATAAACTCTGCAAAGGAGAAGAGCTATTGCATTAAATCGAATTGCCCATGTGGTAGAGAGACCAGAATGGTACTCTCCAGAGAAAGCAGTATGCTAAGGCCAAAGTACAAAGTGTGAAATTCATTCTGGTGCAGAATACCGTGTAGATTTGTGATGGTCAAATCCCACACAACTCCTGTTTTAGGGCTAATGTCATTTAACTGGATACAAGTTGCTTGTTCTTTTCATGACATACATTTCACTCAAAATGTCAATAAAAAAAAGTAGTCCCCTCTGGAAGATACACAATGTGCCAGCAAAAGAATTTCCTGAGCTATTATCCAGGCTGAAATATTTTTCCATAAAGTAAGACCATCTATACAGAGTTTTGTGTTCTTTGAACTCTGTCACTACTCTGTAGTTCTTCACAGCTACTGTCTCTTGATGTGATCTGCTGAGTGGCCAGTGTTTCTTGAAATCCCCTTGTTGACAAAAACATTCTACAAGGGCATCGGCATTTTCTGTGTTGAACTAAAACTTTCTATTCTATACAATAAAATTAGTACAAATGACTAGTATAAAAGCATACAATTAAAATCTACTGAGCAAAATACTTCTATAAAGAAGGATATTTCAGTGTTTGAACTACAGCTGAGCAGAGTCTGTTTCATAGGGAATTTCAAAATTTGGTGTTGTTTGTATTTGGAATAAAAATCCCTAAATATCTTAAAATTCATCATGCAGCAAATTCTGAAAGATTGCATTCTGGAAAAATAAAAAAATTTCCTTTGAAAATTTCCAAAGTTCTTCATGGTGGGTGAAGAACTCAAACTCCTAGCATGCTGGTACAGCCAAGTCTTCCAGGTCCCTGACTACCTTTCATTACTTATTTTGGACTGAAGTTCAGCTAACTCCCTGTACACCTTGGGAATTTCAAATGAACATCAGTGCTTGCAAGCCAGCCTGACTGGCCTCTAGTGACTTGACTCTCTATTGGTCTTCAACACTGATTGCTGAAGAGCAAGGAGCCTGAAATTCTGGTGACCCTGCAGGTTCCACACAGACAATGAGAGAGTCAGGAGGGGAGATGGAGAGGAAAGAAAAGCTTTGTTGGATGTTCATTGAAATTGAATCATCTCGGCTAATTTTTTTCATGCCTTGCATTTCAGAATTATCTTTTTAATCCTCTTTTCTTGCCTGCACAAGAGGCAGCATCTAGGTGATGGTTATATAAAGAAAAAAGCACCAAAGTGCAAGTGAAATCAGACGTGCATTAAATAAAACATTTTATTCTTGAAAGTGAGAATATACTACTGAGACTGAAGCTACTTGGGAACAAAAACCTTGGTTTCTTATTTGTCTCACATTCTGGTATGAAGCAGATAAAATAATAATGCTCACAAAAGAATGACTTTGTAGATGTTGCATTTGCAGCAGCAAATTTGGGCCATGCCAGGAAGAATTAGAATAACCCGAATTGTGTGCTACAGTCTAATAATGTGCCATGCACGATACAAAATCCTGTGCCTCTGGTGAGGATATTTTTTTGCCAGTGAAGTTTCTCTACCTACAGAAGATCTATGTCAGAACATTATTAAGCCTATACCTGATTTTTAAAGTTCAATCCTTCACAACGCAGGCACCAAACCCAGGATTATAGTACAGGAGTGTACTATATGACTCCCAGTCTGGCTGCCATATTGATACCAATGCAGCAAAAGCGTATGGTAGAACAGAAGGTTTTGTGCTACAGAACAGGTAAGTGACATGTATTGAAATTATGGTAAATTTAAATTGATGGTCTAATTAGTATTATCTCTTTTTGTATTCTCTGTAAGAAATATTATCCAGGAGGAACTCATTTTGCATTAATGTTGATATAAAGTGTAATTCTGTAGCGTTTCCATCGTAATCTGGCATTAATTAATGCATCACTATTCCAAAGTGTTAATTAAATTATTACAGAAAGGGACATCTACCCCAGTTCAGAAAGAAAAAAAAAGTATGGTGCATGAGAATTACACTTTCAGAGGTCTGAAATGGTGCGTGAGTTCCCGCAACACTGGTAGAAGCACAAACAAGCAGAAATAAAGGCATGATGAGCTTGTGGCTCATAAACCACAGTATGACATCAACATCTGATCACTCGTGATGAATTTTGATGACAGCATCAGAGCCTCAAAGCCAGGCAGTCATCAGAAATCTGAAATGGCAAATTTCTAATACAGTAAATTAAATACACTGTACACTGACTATCAGGAATTACAAGGAATTCAGGGAATTAAATAGGAGTATGAAAACATTCACAACCTCTGCAGGCTCTACTAAATACTCTACTTGGCTGTTGGGCAGGAATACCACTATATAGTGCCAGGGCAGTATCAGGGTGAATTGCAAACAATCCTGCACTCCTCAGTGTTGATTGTCTTGACCTTCTGCCTGCAGTCCTAAGTGGCTTCACTGAAATCTGAAATCAGCATTTCAGTTGTCATTCTTGTACTATCAGCTGGGTGGTTGTTGTTTTCAAATGCAGAGAGGAGAAAACTCAATCCTTTATCAAAGAATGTACAGTCCAGTCCAATGCCCAGTGAAATCCATAGAAGTCTAACTACTGATTTCACAGAGAATTGGCATTTCAGTCTGTATCTGAGAATTGCACAAGCAGACATCTGAGGGAATGCCACTGGCAGCAAGTGGGGCTCTCTGCAAGGGGCCACACAAGCTCCGTGGAATTGGGGTCTCTGTGAATTATTAGAATTGATTAATAATCCAGGAAAACATTTGTCTAGAGCATGAAACAAATTCTAAGTGATGTGACCTACCTGCCAGAGCCAGAGTTGTGCAAGATGCTTCCAGGATGTGGCTTCCTTAAGATTCAGTGTCTACACTATTCAACAACTCTGCCTGTTTCAACAATTATCACTTTCTTTTGTTACATTTGGGCTTACATTGAAAGATCTTTAAAATGTAAAAGTTAAAGGAGGCTCATAAAGAAGTGGTTTGGGTGCAGTATATTAAAGGGAAACTTCAAAGGAGCTCAAGATACCTTTCAAGCTAAGGTACAAAAATTTAAACAAGAACAAAGCCTCTCTTGTATTGTGAAGCATTAATTGTTCCACTTCTGTTGATGTAAAGTGAAAGGAGAAGCTTTTAGTTAAAAGCACGTAGTATCAACCAACATGGAATGTTCCAAAGTCTCATGGAATAATTTTAGCTTTGACATAATCGCACAGGTGAATCCCAAATTATAATGCTTTCCGTAGCATATGCAATAATTTTTGGTGGCTGAATCCATTAGATAAACATTAGTGCTTGAAGGGATTATTGGCATAAATCAGAGTTTCACCTTTTATATTCATAAGATATTTCATATTTATAAGGTATTTCATAACTTTGTGAGTGGTGTTTGTCACATAACTGTGAGTGTTGTTTGATATTTCAGAACTTTGTGAGTGAAGTTTTATGTATCATTATAGCCTGGTTTCCAAAGGATAAAATACGTAACTGCACTGTTTGCTCCTTCGTCCATCTGTCAGTTCTCCTCCTTTAAGAAGGGGGCAACATTGTAGAAACTGTAAGGATATAAAGTCTGCCATAAGTTTCATGAAAACTGGCACCTGGGTAGTAAAGAAAGAGCCAAATTAGTGCTTCCAGGAAGAAAGGTTTCAACTGAAAATTTAACAGTTCTGTTGACTATTGGCCTCTCAGCTGGCCAGTCTGTGGGTAGTTCAGCGCCAACCACAATACGTTAGCTTGCCCACTTGTAATTAGTCAAGGATACTGTGGAGGGATTTATGAGACATATGAAGTAATTACAAGTCCCATGTGCAAGCACATCATGGAATACTCTCAGAGAGGAACAGTGAGTTGTCTTGGTGCAAAGATATAGCTAACTGGGATACAATGTGCAAACCCACTACATTTATTGGTGGTGATGATGATGAACAATACACTGTGGTATAATTTGAGCACACTTGTAGACCTGCTCGGTAGAAAAAAAATACATGATATATACTGATATGCCTGATACTTACTGCATTATCGATAAAATATATAAACCAGTAATTTTAATCTATAATGCGTCTAACTCTGGTCCATGTAAGATGACTGCGACAGAAAAAAGAATATCTTTTTCTTGTGAGCTCTGGCTTATATCACGGAATGTAGTTAGGCAAGCTGAGACAGAGAACAATTAATGTATAGGTTTTCTTAAAGGTAGGTGCTGATTACTTACACTGGGAAAAATGGTCCCAATATTCAGAAACATGATTTTTTTCAGCTTTTATAAGCTTCAATTTGATTTGTACGCACTAAGAGTCTTTGAAAATAAGGTCCAGTGTCTTTCCTTCAAGACTTGTAACTAATGGTATCTTATATATGTACAAATACATTGCATGTACTGAATGTTTCAGTGCTTCTCTCTCTTCTACATTGTGTGAGATGTCAGTTAGTGGAAGTGAAGAGAAAATGTGTTTAACAAATCCAGGAGAATCAGTTGTAACTTTAGAAAAGGAAGTACTGTAAATCCATAAATAAAAATAATAAATATAACTAAATTCCCAGTCTCTTCTCTTTCCAGCTAGAAAGTACAGACCTTCTAATTCCTAGAATGGAGCTGCATGATTTTTGATTTTTAGATTGAGCTGATTATGCTACAGAAATGCCTGATTAGTATGGCAACATCAAAAGTTTGTTGCTCAAGACGATTAACTTACAGCATTATCATAAACCCTCCTGCCCTGCATGTTGTTTATTTTTACAATGAACACTGGTAAAAATGCAGGCTTTACTAAATATATATGAATTATTTTACTACTCAGCTTTTCCTGCCAGATGTTTGAGTGGACAGCCAAAGCTCCAGAGATATATAAGGTTGATCTACATGTATGCAAAAAATTAATTAAAAAAGTAACCTACTGCTGTCTCTTTTATTCATTCTTTAACAAAGTGACAGGGTATTTTCATTATTTGCTGAATACTTATGGATAATAACAAATTAAGTGTTGATCAATCAATATAATGATCCATTTGACCCAGAAATAATAAGAGAAGATATGCAGAATTTCTAATAAAATTACAATCCCAACAGAATTTGAATTCATTACTTTTGAAATATAAGGCAGACAGTTTTTCACTAACGTAGATTTGAACTTGCAGAGGGTAAATTATCAAAGAGGCCCTTGTTGCTTGCATGCTGCAATACAATTTTATTAAGAATTATAGGAAAAAATTAATAAGCTCTCCAGTGCTCAGAGTCCTGAGGTACAGCATGGCTTAGATCTTGGCACATACTGGGGAACATGCCCTGCTTGGAGTATGTATTCTTTCAATTTAAATATTATAAATGTTGTGGGCAAGGTTAAAAGCTCAGCCCATGATGTCACAACGCCAGCCTGCAAAAAGCCTCAGAACCTGCCAAATGGTCTGAGTTTGTCAGAGTGCAGTGAGCATGTTCCTGCTCTAGATGTTCAGTGCTAATGAATGAGTTACTGGAAGTGCACATTCCAGTGCTCTGCTCCTAGCATCCTAATACAGTGATTTCCTTTCAGGAAGGGTTGAGAATTGCCATGTTTCTCTGTATGGTGAACAACCCATTGCAAAATCATCATGCATCAGACTCCCAGTAAGCACAAGGATAATCTTCATTTCAGGTCAAACTTGGTGCATTGAATTCACTCTTCCCAAGTACCACAGTTGTAGCTCAGAGATTAAACTGTCCTTTTCATCCCAGTCTCTCCTCTTTCCAACTCAAACTCACAACTCTTCTAGTTCCTTACAATGAAACTTTTAGACTGAGCTAATAATGTTACAGAAATGCCTGATTATCAACCATGTTAATCCCAGGAGGGTGTGTGTGCTAGGTTTATCTTCTGTCTTAGAACAGTGTAAAGTAATATATAGATCCTGGAGCTAAATTTAAATGAGCTCTCTTACATTCTGGAGGGAATCCAGCCCTATAAGTATACAGTTTCATGCTGTTGTAGCTATATTGCTTTCTACAGCATAGTGCAATGTAGGTGTGACCATCCATTCCCTCTGTGACCATCATGATGTCACAATGTTCGGAGGGAGAAATGGAATTAGCTACAGGAATATCACAGCAATAAAGAAAAAGGCTAGAAATAGAAGAAGACTAAAGACATATCTACACTTACTTTCAGGAGACTAAACAGCTCAAATTAGGTTTCCTTGTTTTAGTCCTTTTTCTCTCCCACACTTTGTTCTATTGGGGAGCAGATGCTCAGCAGAGGATTATCTTCTAATTCCTTTCAAGTTATTAATTCAAAAGTGTCTCACTGCAGTCCTGGCCAAACTCTCACCTCATGATCAAGCTGGTTCAGATTAGAGAAAGTAAATATTCAAAAATGATGAGCCATTGCCTGTTACCAAGAGTGTCAAAACCTGTTAACTGATGCTGTTCTTCAGATCTAAGGCCAGAACAGTTGATGTAACTCTGAAGTGGCCCCTTAGAAGCCATATAACAACTACAGAGATATACATGCAACATTTATAAACAAAACATAGGCAACATCCAGATTTCTAAGAAAACCTCAAAAAGATCAGTCAACAGATCTGGCAAATTCAAGTAAATCTGCTAAAGAAGCAAATCAAAAGATTGCTCAGGAGGATCACCCTTTCAAAGGCATTTTTCTGCTTCTAAGTAAGAGAACTTGAATACTTCCATGAGGTGTAACTGGAACAGAACTGCAAACAAGCCATTATCTAAACTATGATTATTTATTCTGCTCAGTTGAAAGCCAAGGATGAATATGCAGGATTTAGGATTCTTCTTCAATGGTAAATCCAGTTTTATTTTCTCCCTCACCATTCAGTATTCTTGCAAATGCTCAGGAGTATAAACCCTGTCTTTTCCTATGCTCTTTTTTTGGTGACCTAGTTCTGGTCAAAAAAATGGCAACTATTTCTTTTGGCCTCTGTGAATTGTATGCCCAAGTGAGGTGATGTGAATACAAATGTAAGTTGACGAATACATGAGTATTACCAGTCTGGATGTGGGTGCAGGAGATGGCAAATGTACTACAGAAGAACAGCTGCCAGAGGTAAGCATACAAAATGTGGCTCCTACACAAAAGAATGAGATTTTCAGAGAATCTGGTGGAAAGCCCGACAAGTACATTTTGTTGCTGCTAAAAGAATTTATTTCTGCTGAAACCTATAACTCCTGGGTTAATAAAGTGAACTTTGATGGGACTAGAGGGAAATATGGGCTTCCCAGGAAAGTTAGGACAAACTTAGATGCATTTCTAGAACACAGATTTATGGAAGTGATTGAAGCTGATAAGATCAAAACCCAAGTTAACACTTTCCTTTGCTTTCCTACCACACACTAAATAGACCTCTGCCACAGTTGGCCTGCTACCAATAAAACTAATGATGCCTGTAAACAATAAATTTCACAGTATCATCAAGCTCACTCAATTATTATCCATGCGTGTTGGTTTGCGTTGAATTTTGAGGGATTTTACAGAACCTTTTATTATGTTAGAGCTAACTGACTATGGAAATAGACAATGGCGTGTCAAGATTGACTGCTAAATCACAAGGCTCCAGGAAAAAAGACATACAGAATCTGAGTTAGTCTGATCAGGTTTGTACATTAGAGTGAGTACCTTGGTAAAAGTCTCCAGAACCAGTAACAATGAAGGAACTTGAAAAGATTGTCTCTGCTACTAGTTCTAAAAACTATGCATGTATCTGCTTATACATTTATACTACACTATTAAAATGCTAAAACTGGTGCATTCTTTGTTCTATTCCTTCTTGTTTATTAGTGCACCATCTCAAGATATGCAAAAAATAAGCATGTGTCATGCTCTTTTTCGAGGGATAGTCAATACATTGCCGGAAACTTGAGCACAATGAAAACCAAGAGTGTGGCAGAGCTGATAGGCATGTTAGAAAAGAATATTTTTCTGTTTGTAAGGGGAAGCCTTCTAGATGCATCTAATAACAAATCCTTTTCTGCAGGCACTGAAGGCCAGCTAGGTGGCCTTTCTCTCGAAAAGTGTACAGAGGAGTCTATCGAAAAAAACAAATACCTGCTAAGCAGGGATGTGGCAGATATAAATCAGATCATATGATAGGCCACATCTGCATTTTGGTCACATGGTGGGCATATTTCCATCCATTCCTCAGGGAGGGCAATATCAGCTCTAAGGAAAAGAGCAAGGTATGGGCTGAATGAATTGTTCTGATGAGAGAGATTCAACCGTGGACTTGAGGTCAAGCTAGAAAAGACAGGTCTAGGGCTAACATGTTCTCTGTCTCTCATAAATTTATAGCACAGTTCAGTTTATGAAATTTAGGCAGCAAACCAGGTTTCCACCACCTCTCTTGTTTCTAACTTTAATGTTGAAATGCCCACCTCTTACTCCTTAAGCCCCACAGTTTTCCTGATCTTTTTTCTCCTTTATTTTACATAGGAAGTGTTCAAGTCCAGATCTAATTTATACGATTTCTTTTTTACCATAGGTTACTCCAGGCTTCTTTTTCAATGTCTTTTTTTAAAATATATTTTCTTACTTAAGTCAATGCTACCTGCAGGTAGATTATTCACATATTTGAAAGTTAGACTATGTTACATATGTCTCTAAAACTATAAAAGGTAAATAAAATTGCTTCACTAGTTGTTTATTATACATGTATATTCATGTGCGTGTGTGTGTGTATGCGTGTGCATGTGTGTGCATATATATGAACTCCCTGGTGGTACCAGATACATTAACTTTTCTAAAATATCCATTGGAAAAGATATTTCATCTTTCTAGTTCACCCATTCAATATAAATCAAACATCAGAGACATAATTAGGCAACAATCTTCTAAATGTTTCAAAATTAATTGACTAGGGTGCATGAAAATGAACACCACAACTGAATACTACACATTGCTGTATTTCCTGAGGACTTCCAGAACTTCAACTTCTTGCCAGAAATTGAAACAATTTGCAAAACTAATACAGTGTTTCAGGTATTATGGAAATGCTACATTTTAGATTGCATCTAGTACTAAACTCTTTGTTTTAGGATAACTTGCTAAGTCTTTTGAAGGAAATATCTCCAGTTATCAATTAAATTCTCATTAAGGAGAGAATCTTAGTGGCTTTTCAGGGTAAAAATCTTTGTCTAAACAACATGCATTTTTAGTCTTCGAATTACTTTAGTCCATGAAAATGTCACATTTCCAAAATAAAGCACTGGAAATTTCTAGTCAATTCAAGATTGTCTTCCTGTAATTCAAAATTTACTACGCTGTTAATAAAGAATTTAGAATTATTTTTGTTTTGCAGTATGTGTATTACAACCCTCTATGGATCTTCAATAGTTTTGTATTCTTAGCTCTGAGCTAAAACAGGCCATGTAACTTTATTATATACGAGGATTGGCTTTCACAAAGCCCTACCTGCTTTACAAGTTTTACTGGGACAGCCTTCAAAAACTTATAAACCAGGGAGATAGAATCTCTTAATATTAAATCACCACATCCACTTCTTTCTAAGATACTCATTATGAGCAGTATTGAAAAATGTGCATGCTTCTATCCTGAAGAAAACTTGCCAGGCCCAAAAAACTTAACTCAGTTTTCAACAATACCCTAACTAAAGGTTTCCTTCTCTGCTAACAACATGGTTACATAGTAAATTGAAAGAACCTTCAACTACAGAGAAGTACACAATAACCAATTCCTATTATTAGCAGGAAAACTTTAAGAATTAATACATTTAAAATTATAACCATATATTTTTTTCAAAACACACATTTGAAAAAAAAATTATTTATGAAAATGTGTTTATTATTTATTTTACTGGTACTACTTGTGTGCATGACTCTGATGACACACCAGATACACAGAGCAAACCTCTGTCTTCCTCTGTGATGACTCAGTTCTTAATTTCACAAAAATGAAAGAGCAGGATCTGAATTTCACAGGTTGATTGGACTGTATTCACTCGAAGCACTTTTTAACAAACTTTATTGAAAATTTCATTGAATCAAGCATATTGTGCCTTAAGTCAATAAAACATATAATTCATTTTGTAAACCGCCTGTATAAGTAAATGCCAACTGTAACTATCTGAATTTCAGGTCTGAGTTAAATCTTATATATTTAGAACCACAATATGCGAGTGACACCGTAGGATCTTGTTTATTGAGATACACAGTAGAACCTAAGGAACTGATATTACAGTGGAAAGTAATCTAAATTGCTTTCACAGAATTTCTACTACTTTCAAGTAATAAAAATGTTACACTCTACACTCTAAATAAAATCTTAGTTGCTATCGACAGTTAGTATGAGATTCAGTCAGAACTACCAAGCTGTGAAAATAAGGCCCAACTTCTGTTGTTTTTGTTGATACATTTGGCATCCAATCATGAAAAACAATGTCCATGTCACTAAAATGGCCTCCAGGCATTCAGTATATCTACATCGAGGTTAAACATCTATGTGAAGATGTGACAGCACACCTTATAAAAGATATTATTGAGTAATATAGACTTTCTGTAATAACCAAACAGTAAAGAATATAGCTTTTTAAAGGTCTCCCCATGGCTGATCTCATGACTCAAAGATGAGAGACTGTGCTGCAAGCTAAGTAATAAAATCTGGTGGATACTGTGGGCTAGCTTGTGACAAATCATATCAAAGTATTATTAAAGAAGGAACTTGAGACCCAAGACTATTATTGATTCTTGACAGAATTTCTTATAAATAAATGTTGCAATCTGATCCTGGACTCCCAAGGCCCTGGTAGAATTCTGACTATTATAGGGCAGGTTGCAAAACAGTAACATTATATTAGTGAAAGCTGAAAGAAGCATATTCAGTGTCAAACAGGTAGCATGGTCTAAAAAGACTGGTAAGAAACTGTTTTTCACAGGCTTCATACAGCTACAGCTGTGGATTACTGTTTAAAATGGCAAAACAATTTCTGAGCTTATAACAGGGCTGTGAACGTGTTAGTGGAATGAATCTGTGACCCTTTGGAGCACTAAGGACACACCTCCATTAGTGTCCATATTCCTGCACTGAAGAGGCTGATACAGTCAACTGAAATGACAGGGTGATAAATATAAAACCACTATCATCAATAAGACTGGGATGTAAAAGCACTTAGTTTCAGCCTAAGTAACTCACAGAAAGTTTGGTTTCAAGAACCAATGTATCATCCATCACTACTCTACCTTCTGTTGACAAAGTAATTGTAAGATATCTAGAATGGAGGTTCAATATGAACTGACATTTTTGAAAGGAGGAATTGTGTGCTGCACTTACTCATTAAATGTATTTTCCTCCACTAAAGATGTTTCCTTTTTTAGTTTATGTATGAATAACTTTAGTTAAAGTTCCCTTGACACACTGACTTTGCTTTGAATAGCACCTATGTTCATTAACATAAAACCTGAAAGAAAATAATTTTAATGCAGCTTTTTTAACACTTCAAAAGCCTTTAACAAATTGATTGAGCACAATTATGTATTCTAAAGGGAATTGTAAAGAGATCACACAAGGTTGAAAAGTTCTGGTTAATAAAAAGAAAAAAATCCTAAGTAAAAACAGGCACTCTGTGTGGAACTTTGATGCACAGTGGAAGAAAGTAATAAAATTATATAAAAAAACTCTAATGTCTCCCTATTTTAATACAGACATTCAATTATTGTCTGTATTATTTAGTGCGTACAAAATACCATGCTAGCTTGATAATGTAAAAAGAAATTGTAGAGGTCAAGATAGTCAGAAATTAGAAAGAAGTGAAATTACCAGTCCACTTACTACTGAGACTAGTGAGTCAAGGCAAACCTGAACAACTACTTAGCAAGGAGATCACACCAATTTATAAATATGGCTGTCTGCCTTTAGGCAGGAATAGACTTCATAATCATGGCATTTTTCTCTTAGCTAATGGTATAATATTACTGGTATTATTTTAAAAGACTGTATGATAACAGCATTCTTTCAAAAACCTTATAAATTAAAACAACCCACTGCAGCTGAATGGATCAGCTGATATTGAATGAGCCATTACCAAATGGGAAATTGCTATCTGTAGAAAGCAGTGTTTTTCCCTTATATTTATGGGCCTAAATTTATATCTGATTATTTTGAAATAATATTTTAGATGGTGCTTTTGTCATTACAGATTATTGAAATGCAGTCACATTGGTTAAATTCAACATAAAGAAGCAGAACAAAACCATCAGATGGAAAGCATGGGCCCTATGGCTTCAAGCTCTAAAGCCCCCCACTTTACTTGATATTGAACAGAGACAAGCAGCTGCAGATCTTCTTTGTTTGCATGAAGTATTTTCGCAGAATGGCAGAAACACTCTTTGGGAAGATGCTACAGGAAGACCTCCATTTGCATACCCTTTCTGTCCACCACCCTATCAGCAATGCTGAGAGCAGACATAAAATTGCACAGACTCAGAACTGGCTGGATAGGGAAACAAATTGAGGAGAGGGGGAAAAAAGTGCTGCAACTAGATTTTGGCAACTACAAGCTGCACAGATCTAAAACCTGTTCCCTCCAGTGAGCCTCTTTGTGCTATTGAGAAGACTTTGCAGATGTATCTAGCATACATTGAGGGATTTGTAGTGGTATGAGACAGACAGATGCTTTTTGATGGGGTGTGGGGAATGTCCTTACTGTCATCTTAGAGAATCACAGAAGAGCTCAGTGAACTCTGCTGAGGACATTTGCTGTTCTTAATAGACCTGCAAGCACGGCAGCAGGAACACGCAGAAGTCAAAGAACAAACGTAGGCAGCACTGTCGGGAGTTAACAGAGCATGCTGCCCGCACCCAGGTGGCTGGCGCCTGGGCTAAGTGCTGACCAGCACTCCCTGCAAGGAGGCAAAGGAGAAGAGCAGGCAGTCAGGATGTACCCAGTGAACATGGCTACTTAATGACATTAAGTATCTACTAGGAAAGTTACTGTTAGGAAGAGACTTGCACTGGATATGTTGTTCCTAATACTGCTTTCTGGGCAATTCTCTATTCTCCCTCAATTTCTCTCTGTTGCACACACAGAATGAGAGTTTCTAAGCAGGAAAATGTCAACTTACCTTCAGACAATGTTTACTGAACCCAGGCTTTCAGTGTTAGGCTTGACCTGATGTCTTAGTTTTAAGAGAGCTGCTTTGACCTGCCTATTCTTTGTATCTGGTGACAACGCGGGGCACAAGGGATACATGACTGATGGTTTGCAACAAAATAGCTATTACTTGGTGTGAGATCACTATCATCATTTGAACAAGATTTGCATTTTGCTGCAGATAAGGGGGAGTCTGGGAGTAGGCAGGTGATGGTGTCAACAGCAGGAGTGTGGGAACAAGACCAAGCACAGGGAGGGCAATCTTTATAGCAATCTCCTAAAGGCTGAAGGAGTAGGAATGTGGAACTTGCAACCCCACAGCCTAAACACTCATCCTCCCCCCTTCCTGAAAACCATCTTTAGAAAGGACAGACAAAAGAGAAACTCCTAATCCTTTTCAGATGCCTCCTCCCCTATCTAGAGATTCAGATACAGTGAGATAGGACTAGAGTCTGAATGAAAGAATGCTGCTAAATTTATTTCTTCGGTATTTCAGAGCTGCTGACTCAACACTAAAAATGTCTTTACAATATTTTGCTTAGAAAAAAATCAAGTTTCATTACACAAGGTTAATATAAAATACGTAGGATTAGAAGTATGTTATACCTCAAAAATCTTAAAAGTCTATGAGATTATATTGACAAAATAGGCAATAAAAAGAGGAAACCCCCACCCCAGTATTGACAATGACAAACCAATAGCACTGTGGGTCAAATTATTTTACACATATGCACAGCACAGAAACTCATGCTCTCTCATAGTTCTGTTAGGATATAGGATGACTGGAGGAATAAAAAACCATTCAGTAAAATGAGGATGAGAAAATCTGGCAAAGGATGGATGTTAGAAGTAAAGATAAGTTCCAGCAAAGTATGGACTGAGTATACGTTTTGTTTATCCATCAAATGATCCTTCAAGATGGAGGTTTATTCTGTTAGGTTCCAATGTGTTTTTCTGGATAGGCTGGAAGGGATGTTGATTTTTTCGAAACTCAGTGATCTTTGTTGAAGCGTCATTAAAACAAAAACCCAAACTAAAGCAAACCCAGATTAGTGCAAAGCAATCTTCAGAGATGACAAAATGAGTATGATTGAAGTTGAGATTCAAAAAAACCCAAATCTGTGTGTCGATAAATATAGTGATCAGGACGAGTGAGAGGTGTCAGACAGAAAAACCTGCTGCAATGTTTGTTGCTGCCAGCGCACAGAAAATAAAGCCTAGGAGAGCTTGCTGAAAATATCTTAGGGAAATTTGCAGAGCACTACAGATTGATGTAGTTGTTGTCTTCAAGGGTGTATCATTTGGGTGGACAATGACCAACAACACAAGAATCCTACACGGAACATTCCTACAGCAAGATAAGCTTTTTGTAACTCCAGTGATGCAAGATCACAAATACTGCATCCTTCCCTACCATATATTATCCTTTCACGGTGTCAGTTTTGTTAGTGATGAAGCCAGTTTAGGAGGTTCCTAGGTCTTCCCTAACATACTCCTTCTGCCTCTTCCCGCTCTTGTACGCACATGTCCTCATGTTTAGACTGGGTGTTATTTAGAAGGGAAGGGGATGATCTATGAAAGAGACACCAAAACGGTTCAGATTAAAACCCTCTCTCCCTTACTACCTTCTCCTCCCCAAGGCTTACAGCTTTCTTACAGACAGAGGTACAGGCACAACCAAAATGGCAAAAAGAAGCAAATGGCACAGACAAGGAACTGCACATGAAATCCTCACTCCTGAGGAAAACAATCTGCAGTTACAGTCTCATGAGTATAGACCTCGGTATTGAATTAGGAAGCATCATGAGACTTCTAATCACTGTTTACTTTAATTAAGCACAAGGTACTAATGTATTCAGATATTAAATGCCAGTCTAAACAACGCAATGCCAAGTAATGGCATTCGGGCTACCTCTGGGAAAGTCTGCACTGGTATTAAAAAAGCATAGCTACCTTTGTTTTGCTTTCCTCATTCGTGTGGAAAGGGCTGCAGAAATGGTATAGACACAGCCAAGCTCATACCAAATTCCTTCTCTGGTTAAGGCTACTAAGAAGCAATAAAAGGCAACACTTAAAAAGTCAAAGCACAGATAAGAAGCTGTCATGTTGCCAATTTAAGGTGGGAAAAGTTATGAAGAGTGAGGAAGTAAGCAAGATTTTACAACATTCATCAGGAGAAGAAATGTAGGAATAGTCTCCGTAAAAAAAGGGAAAAGAAAAGGACTGAAAATCGGACATACTGCCAGGAAGTGAGGAGGAAGAGCTGGATATCAAATTTATAGTCCTTTGAGCTCTTGGATGAAGAATATGGAGAAGGTAAAATGTCACCTTCATCAGTCTCGGCTGACTTGCTATTCTATTGCCAGATGGGACCATTATCATCTGATTGAATTATAATCATGTCAAAACTCAGATCCAGGAATGAGCTTTCAGAAAAAACCTGAGTCAAGATAGAGCTTTCCTGCCTTTGAGATCTGTAAAACATGTGACCTGAAACAGGATTTAAATGTCTGTCTTTGACTCTTTGAAATGCACTTCTATGAACATTTGTTACTCTTGGTAACTCCTGTGTGCCTTATCTCTATATTTTTCTTCTCTTTGTTTCTTTTTAATAGATAAGATGGTTATCTAAAGTTAAAATAACATTCACTTGCAATTCCAGGGAAAGGGGATAAGAGGGGATTCATTTTGGAATGACTTGAAAACAAATAAAATATAAAATGCTCAGCAAACCAAAAAGTCAAATGTTTGGTTTAGACCACATGCAAATGTTACACAGCATTTCAGCACTAACTGGGTACTTGTTTTGTCTCAGTCAACTGATTTTCTTAAAATAGAAAATTATTTCTAATAACAATGAAATCACTATATTTTGAAAATGTTGAAACATTGCTTTGAAAATATTTGAAATGCAATTAAATATTGACTTAAAAAATTGAGCAGTTCTTGACAAACTACAAAAAAAAAAAAAAGTAAGCGTGTAGAATTTGTTGTTATCATTAAATCAGAACTTTCCAATGGTGAATAAAAAAGGTTGGGGGAGAAGATGTGGAAGTATACTTTCTGGGCTCATTCATTCATTTATTCTTCACAGTGTTTCAGGAGCTGAGGAGGCAGTCACAGAAACAGCATTTATTCCAAGAAAAAACCTTTGAAACAACGCTTCTGGTGGTAATTTCCAGCTGGACACAAGATATTATATTGCTGCTGGCGTGTCCTTCATTTTGAAGGAGTAGAAGTCAGAATCCTGACTTAAAAAGCAATCAGATCACACAGTAAGGAATACTTCAGCTTTGATTTTTAAATTTTAGCAGAATAAGGATATTCTGACAGAACAGATCAGAAACTGGCATTGGTCTTCACAATCTTTTACGTCTATTGCTACCAGAATTTGTGCAGTTAGGTTTGCAGCATCAAGAAGCTGTGAGTTATCTGTCTATGTCACACATATATTTGTTACAATTGGATAATTATTCCCTTTTTCCTTTTGTTAAGAATTAACAAGTGTGTTTTTGCAAGTCATGCATCATTCTCATACGCTTTTCCTAGAAGGGATGCCTGGAGCTGATCATGAACTACCAGAAGAGTATCTCACTCCTGCTTCTAGATGTATTTGGTATTGACAGCATTGTATCATATTGTTGCAAAAAGGCCTGATATAGCTTTCTGTCTGAAAAGCACCTCCTTAGCATCTCACAGTTTGCCATTAAACTGAAATATATTCTCATTTACTTTGAATACAAGTGTTTCTATATTTTCAAGCTGTATCCACTTATATCTTCAGTATATAAATCACAGGCAGTGTAGAAAACTGAGCATACTCTCATTAATGGAAATCTCAGCTACAAATAAGTTCTGCCAGTGAAAACACTTTTATCTCCTAATGTCATATAATCATAAAGAATAAGGAAATAATTTTCTTCAGATGGGATTTCCAAGATGAGATTTATAAATGGGCGCCTAACTCCCTTAGACATCACAGTCTACAACAACAGATTCAGGCTTACAAGAGTGTGTTTCAATTACAGATAAAAGCAGAAGAGGCTGGATGTAGTTTTCATTTCCAGAAGAGCTTTGTTGTGGTTACTCTGCTGACTAGAAACTGTGATTCCCTGAAACGTTTAGCCCTTGAGAAAGAGAAGCAGGAGACAAATCATGTGAGGAGTGGTAGGGAATAGCAAAAGATTGAACACTTCTTCGAGCTTGAACATGTTTTACTAGATTTTCCTCTCTGTTTGGCCAGGTGGTAGTTGAAACAGATTAAATGAAAAGCTATGTGTGAGTGTAATACTATGCTGCAGTTGCACTTTGTGCATACACTTCTTATCTTTTTAGGAACTTATTCTAGATGTTTCAGTAGAGGAAAATAAAACCATTATCTTGGTCATGTTTTAAGATAAGCTCTCAGCAGGTCTGGAAAATGTTTTAATCTGGCCTTCCAGCTCCTTCAGTGAATTCCCTATAACATTAATTTTCTAAAACCGTTTATGCCCCATTTTATTTTCTCTACTATTTGATGTGTGTAGGAAATTCAGCAAACTTGATAATAAAAAAGGAATAAAACTGCATCAATATTTAGTGGCAAACACTTTTCACTTCAGTAAAATGTGGCAGTAGACCACTGGAACACTTGTACATAATTAAGTAAAGCTTATGATTTTAATTTACCACTGTCTTCTGATATACAGATTACAAATTGAACTTTTACATACAGGATATTTACTTTAAATTCTTATGGAGAAAGATAATTTCGGCATCATCAATACAACATCAATATTTATCAGCCTGTTGGTAGGAATCTGCTTGTTAAGTCAGGGATAGAGGGAAACACTGAATCTGGAGAGGTACTTTAAAAGTGAGGGGAAATTACATCAGCATTTTTTGTTTTCCGGTGGAAACCGAGAGAATTCACAGAGCAATGGTGAATCCAAGCAGAGCAGTAGTGAATCTCCAGGACAACATATATCATCTACTCCTAATAGGGAGCTGCTGGAAGAAAAACATGTTCCTTAAAATGCAGGGCAGGGCGGGGCAGGGCGGGGCAGGGAAGGGAAAGGAAGGGGAAGCAGAGTGAAAATGTGAGCTGTCATCTGTAGCGTTCATTACTCATAGGTTTTGCCTGTAATTCTCAGACCTCCCTTCAATGATAACTTAATGAATATGTGATTTCTCCCCCATACACTGCTTGCCACAGACCACCTGCCCCTTTCAGCAATGGTCAGCACAACAGCACCAGGACTCCGTGTCATTTCTACCTCTTTCGATTTTGATTTTGTTTATTCAGTTGGACTGATAAACACACATTTCCAGTGTTAAACAGCTGCTATGAGCTCAGTATTGCCCTGTGATATATGATGCCACAAATCTTGCTGAATTGTCCTTCTTTTCTCCAGTCTAGGCCCTTTTCAGACATTTTTTCTAGCCATCCTGATTTCATTACAGCAAATGTCATATCTCCTTTAGCTTACAAATTCCCAGTCACGGAACTCAGGCAGCTACTTTAATGTAATGTTAAATTTTTAAAAATACTTTCACGTTATACATCCATTCACTTTTTAAGAGTAATTTCAAAATACTGTTATGTCCTGACCAATATTATTTGTACTTCTCCCCCCTTTCCTATGATCAAAATTAACATCTGTACAAAGAATACACCCTCTCTTTTAAAGGATTACTTTTCATCTTGAATCATGCATAGAATATGCCTTCTAACTCTATCCAGTGTAAATAATGTGTAAAATAATCAAAGCATCATCATGACCTGACAGCAGAAGCCTTTTGATGAATAGGGTTTTATGTAGGATTATCATATGACATTTCCAAACTACATTATATTTGAGTCATATACTATTGCATTAAATTCTTCTATCATGCTGGATTTGTACATTTAGCAAGTTATCAGCGTTCTCCTTTGTGGTCAGATTTACACAGCAATTGCAATCGAAAGCACCAAAAGTACAAAAGGAAAGCAGAGCAGAGGAAGGATATTCTACTAATGAAGAATCAGATCTTGCTCTTGTTATGTTGTGATATTTATTCCACTGTTTAGCCCTGACAATGTTATTGGGGTTGTTCAGAGCACCAGATACCAATACAGTCCCTAAATATGTTAAAATTTAAAATATGCTGAAAGGACAAGCAGTATAACTACATAACAGCTAGGTTGGAATAAATGTCTTCTGTCCCGCACCCCACCACCACTACATCCCGTTCATGGTAGTCACATTCTTCTTTATCCTACAGTTTCTCTGCAAGTTAGATAGTGACCTACAAATGCACCATCTTCCCCAAAATTCAACAAGTACTGTGCATGACGCCTTCGGAGTATGTATATTGCAGCAAACTGATACTCAATTGGGTGACAGCCATGCCTTCATTCCAAATGCAATCACATACCTTAAAGAGTGCATAGTTTAGCAGAAGGTGGCTTCTGTGACAGGACAAACATGAAAACTCATTTGGTCTTTGGCACACATAAAAAGTTCAGTTGATCAGGTTCCTCAGTTTTCATCAAGGATGAAGCTGAACAGAGAATGATACTACAAAATCTAGGATAGGTTAGGGAGAAACAGTCCTTGTTCTTACCAGCTCATTGACTGTCTGAGCTTTATGTATGATGTAAGACTTCATCTATCAAGCACAGTAGCCACGTTAACCTACAGCTGCAATAATGAAAAGGCCTATCTGTAACAGAGAAGTCTTCACAGAACAGGCATAAAACACCCTCAAACACTCATGCACCCTCAAAGGAGTGCTTTAATGCACCTTGCATTAAAGGTGCTAGTAAGGTAAGAAGAGTAGCCCAAGAGTAAGGTTACAAAACGAGAAACAGAAATACAAAAAGAAACTGAGAGAAGGAAAAGAGGCCAAAAGATAGAAGAATAGGAGTGAAAGGAAGCAAATGAAAACCCCTGTGGACCTAATAAAGCTAAGTAACAGAGAAGACAAGAGAGAAAAGAGAGGGTGTTAGAACAGTAGGAGAGGGAGCAAACAAAAAAAAAATCTGCCTTAGCAAGTCCCTTTCACTTCTTGGACTCAGCTTTACCATCCTGTCTTGGCCTGACTTTTACTCTATCTCACAAAAAATACATTTTTTACCACTGGAATGCACCAAAAGGCCGGTTTTTAACAAACAGGTATCCTAGAGAATGAAGCCATCCCAGGACTTTATCTCCTTTGCAAAAGTTACTCAGTTTAAATAGCGGAGTGGAGGATGAGGAAGAATGGAGAGGGGGTGAGGAAGAGTGGAAGGGAGAGGAGTGACGGCAAAGGCCACATGGTGACAGAGACCAATAAAGGGCTCAGTAGTGTCCCTAAGGCTGGGGGTTGGTCCCTACCCAAAAGTTAGCAAATGCCATTGCTATGACTCAATCCACACTTTTTACCATGAAGCAGAGGTGCAGTGATGTAATGTTTCTCAGTCAAGGAACTCCCAATGCAAATGACCCTCTCAGCAATTCAAAATAGTTCAGAATCCTTCCCTCTATTATGGTTCAAAATACATTGCTCTGCCACCCAAAATGTCATGCAGATTCCTAATTAAAGAAACAGACTTGACCTTCTCTGCTCTGAACTAATACTTAGTCTACTCTCTGCATACAGAAAAAGGACATTAAAAAAATAAAATAACATAAAATAAATAAAATCAATAGCTCTAAAATGGAACCATATCCATTCACCCTGTCTCTGTCAAGGACTAAGTTTCTAGAGGTCCCTTCCAACCCCTTGCATTCTGTGAACAGACTCAGAGAATCACAGCCACTGATGGAGCTTAATTGCTTATCACAGTCAAAGATCTGCTGAAAATAGCCAAGTGGTATAAAATAGTATGGTTCAATTGATATCAGAAAGAAATACATTGCTTAAGAACTTAAAACACTTTAGCTGCTAAAACCCCTGTATATTCTAAATTATATCCACCATATCCAGTGCTAACTGACATTTTACTAAGTCCTAAATTCCATCTGAATTAATCCTGAATACTGAAGTTCATTTTTCAACATTCCATTCTAGCAATTATTTCCTGTAGCCAGGTTTTGGATGAGAAAAAGTGGTACTAGGTTTCTTGCTTTTGGCAATAAATATAAGCCATATAACATTATACATTGAAAACATGGCAAAAAGCAAGTCTCCCTTCTTATAAAAGTGAGTTGATCTAAGTATTTCCTGTTCAAATTAGTATAATCATGTCTCAGTTTGGAATACTTTAGTATCACAAGTGATAACAAAAATATTTGGATGAATACAGTAATGAAGAGGTTAAATCTGACTGTAATTAGATTTCAGTATGCATGGTCATGTGGCTAACAGTAAATTTTCCTTGATTAACTGATTCTGTTTGTTAAGAGCTCCTATTAACATTAGCACACTCTATGTCGACTGTAGAGACACACCATGGACCAGTGCAAGATTAATGAAGGCAGGTACGCATGCTGATTAGGATGTGGCAGTTTAATAGACTCTTCTAACATTAAATTATTTAATGCATTCATGCTCATGTAGACTATTCGATGGTCAGCTTGACCACCTATGTGTTAATAATGGGAATTGAAATGCAGAGGATGGAAGAAATATAGCAGTGGATGAGGTAATTAGCTCTCATGTCTGATAAATGGGGCAATACCTACGTGTATACATGTTTTAGCACATCACAAATGGTGCTTTCATTAACTGGAATCTCTTGCTGAAAATTTTCTGAACATTTAGTTTGATTTTGATCCCATAAACAATTCAGCTAACTACTATAGCCAGTGTCTGTTTAATATTTGAAGCAAATTTAAAGCGAGCTATAGTGATAAAATACATTGTTAAAATATAACACAAAAATTATCCTTGAAGCTTCAAAAGTCATTTGGATGTTCTTCCAGTGTACTGCTTTGAAACAAAGATAATGTTTAATAAACTGCCTAAAAAGTTACTTGCTGTGGGCTAATACTTATTTTATCTTGTGTATTCCTCTCTTCTGGGTCACTAGCAAGTGGTTGTTAACTTTACAGGAAACTTGTTGAAGTTTGAGGAAGATGTCAAGTCAAACAGTTGCTCTTCAAACCAGTACAGCATCATCTAAGTGTGCACTTTATTTATACATTGAGTTGCATTCTAGGGTGGTGAGACACTGGCACAGGTTGCCCAGAGAAGCTGTGGCTGCCCCTCCCTGGCAGTGTTCAAGGCCAGGTTGGACGGGCCTTTGAGCAACCTGGTCTAGTGGAAGGTGTCCCTGCCCGGGGCAGGGGGTTTGGAACTAGATGATCTTTAAGGTTCCTTCCAACCCAAACCATTCTGTGGTTCTGATTCTATGATCTTGTTATGGGGCAACACAAGTCCTGTGTCATATACTGTATCAATTCACATTAAGAGCAACATAAAACAAAGTCAGTGTTTTGATGTAACATGGTGTGTCACATAATTTGACGCAGTGCATTTTGTCTTCAGTGGCATTGAAAACACGACAGTGGGAGAGCTGAGGACTAGCCTGGTAGTCCTTCTGCCCAACCTTTTTTGCTGGCATTTGAATCTCTTTTTAGATCATTTAGCAAATCTAAATAAATGACGGAAATGGCTGATGGGCTTCAGTTCAACACTATGTCCAGCTTCAAAATCTTTAACAAAATATAACCTTGCTAAAGCGCTTTGGTGAATGAGCACTTTACTTATTGACTGTGGTCTCTGTCCATTCATTTACAGTAAGCCACTCATTTCAAATAGCTTTTGTAACATTTTAAAGATTAAGATGATATAAAATGAATAGCTTTAGTAGTGATCAGACATGTAAATGCATATTACTAGAATTTAATGAGCCAAGCTATTACGTCATTGCCAATAGTACAATGTGACAATATTGATGAAAACACCCCATCACTCCAGGCCGAATCTTACCGAAACATAGGTCTGTTAGACAGGATTGGGGTGGAAACTGCCTTTCCTAATAAAGTTTGGGTGCTATCACCACAAAAGATCTTAAAAAAATTAAATCAGGTGTATCGAAGGTGTATGCGGGACAGAAAGAGATACACAAAATGCAGGTAGCATTTAAAGGCGAAAAAAGTAGGACATTGTCAGGAAAAAGTGGATGCCTGATGTTGGCCTGCTCATGCTTACTTGAGACAACTGAAAGATTCATAGCACAGCTCAAAAAAAAAAAAAAAGACAGAGTCCAGAAAATGATCTAAAAGAATGTTTTTGCTGAATCTTGCTTGAAAGCACGATGGAGGCGTGTAAGCAATGAGAAGAAAGCGAGTCTCAGTTTGTGTAAGCTAAGAGAAGCCTAGAGAGTTGTCCTGGTAATGCTGCTACATGGGGTCTGGTGATGTGGACAGAGGAACTGTTTTGGGCTGGCTGATGCAAGTACAACAGGATTTTATCACCAAACAAGATTACTTCACAGAATTACCGATCTCAATTTCTTCCGTAATTGGAGCTATCCAAAATTTCTATCTGCCTTCTTGGATCAACTAGAGTAATATCATTTTTCATCTGCAATAGCTCCTTAAAAATATAATACTAAGTAAAATTAGAAAAAATATGTCCCACCCTTCATTGTAAGGGAAACAGACTTCATTAATTTCCTTTCCCCACCTTGCAATACAACATTTAATTTAAAAATCTGCCTTTTCTGACTCGGATCTCAAGTGGTCATACTGGATTTCATCTGGTTTCACTGCATTTCCCATGCTGTCCCTTCGGGCAGTGTCTGCTCCTTAAGACTGGTGCTCTGCTGCATGCCAAAGTCTCTCACATTATGGTTAGAAATGACTGCTAATCATCAGGTAGAGGCAAGAAGGCTCACAGTGAAAGAACAGCATAAAGATCCATTCCAAATCAGAGATAGGAAATAAATTGTTTGGGAGGACATAATCAAGGAGAAAAGCACCAATAAAAGTAAAGAAAAGGAAAGCAGAAGTGGGAAGAGACAAAGATAATGTGAAAGCAACATTAAGAAAAGAAGATGGAGGCAAAGTCATAAAAACAGGATGTACATGCTTGCAGCTTGGTTTAATCCCAACTGTAGCTCCTGAGCACTTGTTGGAATAAACAATTGTATGACACGGCAAAGAGGAATTCCCAGGCAGTGGAAGATGCCATGTCAATTAAAGGGAACCTTCCCAAAAAATCCTTTCAAAAAGGCTACCTCAACATTAAGCAAGATCTGTGGGTGTGGGTAGATCACGTACCCCCACATCTGTGAGGCCATGTGCCACATGATGTATGGAAGAGCATCCTGAAGCTTGATCACTTGTCCTGCACTGACAGATCTGAAGATAAGGACAGACGATTTAATATATGGCAGGATTAACAGGAGGCGTTGCCAGATGAACTGCCTACATCTTCCTAAGCGGCTTCCTTTAGCTTGCAAAGGCTTTGACAGTTTGCACTCAATGCAGATTTCTATAACAGAACTGGAAGGTGTGTAGTATTGTACTCTCTGACAAGCCTAGGATCCTGAATATCATAAAGACACAAGAACTGCATTGCATTAGGTAATTTTCTGAAGTTGCTGTACTTACGCTTGTGCTTGTCTAATCCTCTCTTCTCTCTTTTCTGCAATCTCTCCAAGTCCCCCTCCAATGCCCTTCCAATTACAGTTCCATGCTGCCCATCATGTCATCGGTTGGAAGATACTAGGTTTGGATTAGCACTAAATTCCCTTAAGTCTTTCAAAGTCTCCACCTGGGTATGAAGTAAGCCTGAAACTTTAATTATATCTGCCCAGCTGATACAAGTTGTTCTTTCCAGCTAGATACTTGCGTTTCAGGAGACCAGACCAGCTAGTAGTTTATATTTTCTGAGCATGGGCTAGAAACAAATTTGAAAGAAAACTCCCTGAACAAATTGGCTAATGCAGTATGATATTTTTAGTCTTGAACTGTGGCGGTTTTCTTAAGCAGATGACATATTTTTCACAAGCAGTTGACGAACAAACAGCTTTCAACATGAATGATGTTGGAGTCCGCTTACTGTAAATGACCAGTGAAATCAAACAGATCGTGTTTTCAGTGAAGTTGCCAAAATTCTTACATCTACAAATATACAGATTAGCTAAGCCCTACTGAAAGGGAGCCAGGGGCAGTTGAGTGAGATCAAGCCTTGCCTTGCTCCAGATGCACACCTATGGCCACTCTGCATGTACTGCTGAGGAACATAAGCCAGCGAGTATCATGTTCCCATTCCCAGCCTTTCCTCAGCTGTGCTGTGCTCTACTTGCATTATTTCTGCGTGCTGCTTTGACTCAGCATAGACTTTGGAGGGATAAGACTCTCTTTTACTATTTCAGAAATCAAATACCTTTGATTTTCTGTGCTAATATCTAAAATAGTAGAGTTTTTTATTATGTATCAGGAAGACTTTATAGCCTAATCTGACTTCATTATCAGTCTAACTAGAGTGTTTTTAATAACAATCCAACTGCACGAATCAGTAAAGTCAAATACAAAATCCAAAATGTAACTGCATTGCAGTGTCTTAACACAACTAAGCCCAAGAAATACAGTCTGATATATTTCTTCCCTCATTTCCTTTAAAATCCACACAGGGACATAAGGATATAAATGAAATTTTGGGTTGCTTTGTTTAATCCTGCCTCTCATATCTATTTAAGTGCAACTACCTGGATCAGATGGATAGGTAATTTGCCTCCTAACAGCTCGTGCCTTTGCTTTATTAATCTGGTTATCTTTAAGAGCAGGTTTTCCAGGTCAAGACCCTGAGGGGAGCCACTTAAAAAGAATACTCTTTGTTGGCATACAAATGACTATGTGCAGACACCTTTTCCTATTTACCCTGGGAGAACGTAAGGTTTGGTTAGGAAACACCAGCTGTGCCACTACCTGAAAAGTACTCACTCCCATTCCACCCCACAGCTGCCATCAGCAAAGGATGGAGGTTCATGAGGATGTCTCTGCTCCAGGGACAGAAGATGACTCTTGGATTCAACTTGCTTCTCCAGAGTATGTAGCCACAAATCTTGTGCGTGTAGAAGCATTTTCTGATGCAAATAAAATACATAAGGTCCTGCTACAGACTAAGAGCAGTTAGGAAAAAAATGACAATAATTTTATCTTGTTTCTTCCTTTCTTAGGGATGCTGGGTGCACAGCTAATACAGCCCAGACTTACCATGATTCTTAAAAGTAGTTTTTCTGTCACAAGATTTTGAGAAGTACTATAAATAGCCCCTAGTAAGCACTTTGTAGAGAGTACCTAGTGCACCTTATATATTTAGACTTGTACAAATATCCAGTGCAATGTGGAGGGATTAGGCCAGAGAGCTACCATTAGCAATAATGGCTGTTCCACCCCTGAATTCCTGGGTGTGACACTGAAAATTACTCCCAAGTATCAATTTAACTGATTTTTTTTTTTTTTTTTTTGCTTTTGATTTCAGTTTTTTCAAAGGCTCCTTCAGAACCCCACTAGATTAAAGAGGTGCTGCTGTTGCAAAGTCAAGAAATGTTAAGGAATGTAAGAAGTAAGGTGGCTCATTGTGGCTGCAATTAAGGTAGCACTAACACTCATATAATCTTAATTCATCCTCCTTAAATTCATGATTTACAATGTGGTTTTTACATTATATGATTACATTATTATTTTTTCCCACAGGAAATATTCACTTCAGTTGGTCTCCTAGGTAGATGATGCTCAACAAATGAGCAGGACAGGTATTCAACAACTCTGTTATCCTCACTGTTCAGAGAGTCGTCCCCCATATTTCTCAGTGCACACTCTCTTCAAACTGTATTTTACAGAACAAAGAATTTTCATTTACTTGTGGGACAGTCTATTACCCTCCATGGTATAGTATCTGAATATTTCTCAAACATTAATGAATTTATTTTCATAGCATCCCTTTGGTTCATTTAATTGTAAACCATTTTACAAGTGGGAAGCTGAGGCACAGAGCTAATAAGGTTAAAGATATCTGCTCATCTTGGGTTCTTCTGAGATGCCTAACGCTGTTTCTCCTTACTATTAAGCACTGTGCAACACCGAATTTGTTCAAGTGTACTTCCTATTGACCTATTCTAGTTATGAAGCACTTCACTAAATCAGAGCATACCTCTGTGGGGTACTGAAACCACACTTCTGGGTCAGCTGACACAAGTGTAATACTGTTGCCATTGGCAGCAGCAAGGGTTGGGTTTAAATTTATGGGAGTTACAACAAAAACTCAAGCCATCATAATGAACCTAGAGATAATTACACTAAGTTTTCTGGTGTTTAAACCAGAAACCCAATTTCCCCACTTGCAAAGCAGCAGTTTAACAACCCATATTTTCATTAAAGGTAGAACAGAGAACTATGCCCATGTAGATAAGCAGGGAATGACTAATTTATAAAACTATAACTTTACACCTTACACATTTTTTCTCCAGAGTTCACATGGGGCCAGCTGGCTGCTTTCCGCTCCAGCTCGTGGTTTGAAATGACCCATTCCTCCTGGGTAGCAAGGCCTAGCTCAGGCTGGATCAAGCCAGGGGTGTAGATTGTTTCTGCCAGCTGCTCCTGCCCCAACAGCCTGGTTCCTGCCCTGCACCGCCTCTCTCCTCGGCTATGGCCTGCGCTGATCCTCAACTCGTGATGGCACTTTAGCTAACTCCAAAATTTTTACCAACATCCTCTGCTGCTCCATCTCCAGGAATACTGCATAGAGGACTGACAGCTAAACACACTTTCTTGGAGTCACGTTCATATGAGCACTCCAGGGCTGGGAGCTCTTGCTGTACATGAGGGTGACCATTTTCTCCCCTCCTCTCCCTGCCTACATTGGCACATACAGGCAATTAGGAGGCCCAGGCTTCTGTACACTGGATCAGGAATGGTCCTCCAGTTTCCATGATCTGTTTTAAGGACACAAATCCCTGCTAGCAGAAGTGACATTCAAACGTAATAAAAGACCATGTGCAAAACCTGGCATGTCTCAGGCTGAAAACAGCCTGTGGCAGATCTGTTTCCCCTTTGCTCTCCCTCCCAGCTTCCCCTGCCTCAGAGGTTCTCAGACCAAAGAGGAGTGTGGGGTTTTCGCTTTTACTGTAGACCTCAGTTACTCTGCTTTTTTACAAGATTTCTCCAGCTCAACAGACATAAGATAAGAATCCAGTTCTCCAGGACAACATTCAATTGCCAGCCTCCTTAACTGATCTGCTTTTTTCTCTCCTTGTCAAGTAGGAGTCTTTCTTGTATTTACTGTTCCTCACCCTAGTCTTATCATTTCACTCTTTTCCTAGAATTTTCTCCCAGCTCCCATACCCAGCTTACCAATTTACTGTTTCTACCTTCTTCATATTGAAATGAAGTGGGGTCCCAGGATATAGCAGAAGGGCACTGAGATAACGGGGAAGTTTATTCTCACTCTCAGTTCTGGTGTTCAGGTGCCTACATGCCCACATTTTGGTGCTGGCAGCATCACTGCAGGAAAAGTCTGCTCTGCTTCAGCAGCTCTGGGGAAGGAAGGAATATTGGTGCTCTCTAGGCATGCAATCTCCACACTCAGAGATGTAACCCAGGAGGGAGAGATTAAATCTTGCCACAGAAAAAATACAAAATAAAATTTAAAAATGAAGAATTTAGCTGCTGAACTCTTAACAACTGCCCCTGAAGCAAACAAGCAAACACTGACTGGATTTTTTTATAGCAGCTCATGACTTAGCGAAACTTTCATGCTTCCTTCATGATGACAGTGAAAGCCACATCCTGACATGCTTCTCACTGCTGCCAAGTGGCAAGTCTTTGCTCCTTCCATGGGAGCACCAGAGCTTCTCAGTAACGTTAAAGTATGAACACAGACAAAGCAATGTGTTTCCCCTCATATTATTATCTGAAATAGCAGGACACTTCCAGCAAAATTCTAAAACAAAATGGAATTTTTCAATCTAATTATTTCAATTAGTAACTAAAAGGGTCTTACAATGAGTATTTGCTGTCTAGGTTGTGGCTAATACAGCAAGAGTGCCAACTGATGTGTCTTGCAAACAGATGGATGCCCAAGAAAGATACATGTTTTTACACCTGTATGAGTCATCTGGCTGGAGAAGAAACACTTAAAGTTGAATTTTATCTCCTATTACAAGCATTCACTTGTCATCAGTCCACTAAGGGGGATGATGCTATGAGAGAACACCTGTCTACACCGATTTCTTGTCCTCTTCAATCCATAATTATATATCCCTGGGAAAAAGGTGTTAAACTTTGTACCACAGGCACCTCCAAGTAATTATTTCACTCTAAAATTACATTAAAAGTATTCTGCAGAGGGTGTTTGTAATTCTCTGTTTTGAAGAAGACAATATATTTCAATAATCTTGTGTTGAAACTTTTTATTAAACTCTCTATAAATTTAAGAAAATATTTTTAAAGGTTTTGGGGTTTTTTTAATATTGAAAAACCACCTTCTTTAACAAGAAAATTCACTCTTAGCCATTCAACACCTAACATGTCAAAACGAGAAAACGAGCATGCAATGTAAGGGTAAAAGGGGGTAGCTCTCACTGTGACAGATTGATTTCAGCAACACCATCAATAACCACAACAGAAAAGCTTCTTGAATCTACTTGCATGAGTCTTATACTTAGCTTACCAACCTTACAGCTCAGGAATTGCTTCTTCTACAGTCTATACAAAACCAAATAGAATCAGGGGATCGTGCCCTCATGAGGTATCTGGACTGTATAATAGTAATAATTATAGAGCAGTATTATTAACAATCAGCCTACATTTTTCACTGTGACAGATTCAATGCACTATGGAATCCAACTTTTAATTGAAAAATAGTCAAACTATAGCATTCCTGCTTGCAAAGATAAACTTTTCATTTGTACGTGGATGCAGTCTTGTCTCAGTCTAACGCAACAGCTTTGAAGAAGATTGCCCTCATCTGTCTCAACTGCTAGTTATTTGCTAAACCTTATGCTTCAAATCTCCCCAATACTAGATAGAAAACTTGAGAGAATCTCAGCCTATGTTTTCCTTAGTGTGGAATAACTGCTCCCTTCAAGCAGGTTTCAAGTCAGTCCAGAAGGATTTTGTTTGGACGCCAGAAATTGAAGTGGCAAAAATCAGTGTTTGAAAACTCATCTAAAATAATATGAAGTCCATATTCAGTGTTATCATTGCAGCTTGAAGTTATCATCTAGTCCTAATCCTAAATGAAAGCATCAGCCCGGGGGCAGTAATTTAAAACTTTTTAGGGTGATTCTATAAAATAGGTACATATTTGAAGTATGAGATTCAATTATCACTAATTTTATATTTAAAAGCCTGATCTGTCATGTAGAAAGGTGTTAGAAATAGTCACTACAACACATTGTTCAATGTTGTGCTTCAAAAATCCCAAACTCAGATATCAGAACTTTTGATTAGCATAGACATTAATATCTGAATATGACGTGTTCATCTATCTCCCACCAAGAGATAGCTAGATAGATAGATGTTGGGATAGTGAATGTCATACTGTGTAGCTTAAAACACCACCTTCAACTCCTCTAGCTCTCAGTCAAGAGCTGATAAATAAAGTGCAATGTATGAAGTGCGATTCAGTTTTGAAAAAGGGAACAACATATAAAAAATACCTGCTAGGTTGTATGATGTGACTTCTTGGGAACATTCACATCTTCCACATTAAGAGACATAGCAACCTAGACAATTATCATGGAAAGAAAATTCAGGCATAAAAAAAAGAAGGTAATTCATTAAATTAGTGAAATTATAGAGACAATCTTCTGAATTTTTGCTTAATCGCCTGCCTGTAAAAGGAGGATCATAGATATACCTCCATAGTTTTCTCCCTGCAGTAAATGTCAAGTACATACTCATTTGACCTTCTCAAGTAAACTAAAAGTGAGAAAAAAAAAAATGGGAAAAATATTCTGATTAAAAGAGAAATGTGCATCTTACCTTGCTTTCTGTGAATTTTTGATGTAGAGTGAACACAAACACCTCAAAGAATCATCCAAAGTACTGCTCAGTTAATTGCTCAAAGAATCTCTACGTATTTAAGCGGAATTAGGGCAACTGACACAGCAGTTCTTTTTGCAATAACTTTGATAGACAATAAGTGCTCCTCCAGATGTCATCCTGGAGAAAGCAGTGCACATCTATCTCGCATATTTGTCTCTGGGACAGGTGGCAATAAATTTCTGCTTCTCTCCTTTAATTCTGATGGTCAGACAGGCAGACAGGCATTTATTTCACAGTGGATTCCTTTTTGTCAGCATTTCAGAATATTAGCTCTTTCACAGTCTTCCTAGAACCAAGTCTTAGTTCGAATTTCATGAACACCAGCAGTTGGTTCACATAAAGGTCAGTTTCCTAAGTTCCATCATACTCCCTTGTATTGATTCACATTAGGCCATACAGAGAAGATCCAAGCTTACTTCTGCTTCACCACAAAATCTTTTGTATGTTATACAGTGGGAAAATGTAACAAATCTGAGCTGATCAGTTTGTGAAAGCATGTTAAGGTAAACTTTGTAGAAAATTGGACCGATGCTGCGTTTACAGCTAAAATCCACTAAATCACAAGAAAATAAATGACATTCCAACTAGACTTGCATTCCTACTAATTATCATGAATCAGGGTGGGGGAACTTCTGTTAGTACTTAATACATCATGGCTCTTTTCAAGTCCTAGACTCTTCCTGCACTAATGTTAATTTAACATTCAGAATAAAGTAAGACCTTTAATGTTTAAACAAAACAGTTAATATTTACATAGAAAAGTTATGTTTCTGATAATAACTCAGTATTAATGCACAATGAGAATTACTTTTCCAGTATTTGATACTGGGCTCTGATACTGCTAATGTCACTAAAAATGTCATTTTTAAACCACCTGAAGTAGCCTTTACAGTAACAGTCTGCATAAATTTACAATGTGCTTACAGGTTTAACTAGGATCCAGACACCAGATTTTAAATAATACAGATGTTGTCTGAGTGGAGGCTTAAAGCACAGTTACACTGAAGCCAACTCAAAGAATCCAACTCTTTAATGGAGAGTTAGTTAACTTGTGTCATATTATATTGCAATCTCCCATGTAGATATCTCTTATATGTTAATTACCAGAGCAGTAGCCAATGTAATCACTCATCACTGGTGGCCCAGTGCCAAACCTTTTTGCTATGGTTCTTGAATTTCTGCTCACCAAGTCACTGAGAAGAATCCTCGCTACTACTACACTATCCACATTGGATACCTTTGTCTTCCAGATACTCTGACTGTTACGAACATCTGTGCAACTACTACAGAACACTTCTGGGTGCTGATGGATATTAAAAGGGACTTGATGGAAGCAATCAGAAAATAATCAACAAGAATAAAAAGAGTCACAAAAATCCAGATAAATGCTTTAACGTAAAGAATGAGAGAAAAAATAAGATAACAGGAGTAAGAATATGCAGGAAAGAAGTGAATGGGATGACAGCAGAAAAGGATAAAATGAACATGGAGAGAGGTTAGTGAAAGAAAGACTGGATTTTGGCCTGCACTCCACACAGCTGAATTTGGCTACTACTGAAGCCAAAAGAGGGGATTAGACCATGTTTTTTGCTATGAGGGGATAGTCAAGCCCCTGCCCAAGACTAGGAAATTTTACAAGGACCAGAAGGTGTTGAGATTCCCTTCCATATGTTAACTGAGTCTCTCTTTCTGCTGGAAAGATGCTAGGTTTCCTTGAGATGTGGGGGGGAAAGAAGATGCTTCCTACCACTAGAAAGCAGAAGAAAGGCACAGGAGTCTCAGTATGCAAACAGCTTCCCCAGATCACTTGCGCTTGAGATTGCTAGGAGGTGAACAATCAAAGCATACACTGTAACTATAACACTTCAAAAACCATGACAATGAAAAATATTATATCAGGTCCTATATTCTAGTGGAAAGGTACGTTTTTTCAGTTGCATACTACCTTTAAAGATATGGGTGATGTTTGTTTGTTAATACTGAACCTAAACGTAATCTCTTTTACAAATAAAAAACTCTCATGAAAGGTCTGATTCTTCTTATTATTCAATACAGTGTATTAGCAAGCGTTAAAAAAGTATAGACTTAAAGCAGTATTGCTGATCAAATATAATATATTGCATTAGAAATAAATTCCATATTAAAATAGGGACTTTTACTACAGAATTACGTTTTAAATTTTTTTTTCAAATAAATTACTGAAACTTTTGCACTATGAAAGCTCTTAGGCAAAATTAATGGTTTTGTTTTGCAAATTAATTTAGATATTAAAAAATTATATTTTCAACCAAGATCTCAGTTACTCAGATTAAATATTAACCAAAAGCTGTCTTCTGCTTAAATAGAATTTAGCCTTTGAAGTGTTTTTATTAATCTCTTCTGATGCAGGTGCTTGAAATTCTATGAAAGTGCTGCTGCTACCAGTTCTGTGCATCACTTATTGTAATTTATTTTCAGAACATAATTCTATTTATAAATGAAAATCCTATTAAAAGAAGACAAGAAAAATTAGTCCTAGACTTTGCATTGGTAGAGTAGAAACAAAATGAGCGGCCTAACCTGAAGTGACATTTACAAATTACCTGTTAATTTAAACTGGGTTGAAGGATGACAGAGTTTAGTCAGACTGACAGGAAGTACCGAAGGAATGACAGTTGGGCCTGTAGAGGCCATAAAGCTCCCATAGCAAGCACATTTATCTGCCTTCTCCAGGAAAAACTTCCCTTGTAGTAAATAATATATTTGTAAAAATATTTACTTCATGGCAGCCCAGTGAGTGAACATTTTATGGAGCTGAACACTGCCCCCCCACCCCAAATCCTTTCTTTTATTTCTTATTTTTACTAGGGATAAGAGCTGCTTTAAGATGGCCACCTGCCTTTAGTCACATGGTTGATTCATCACCACGCCCCTAAAGCTAAACCACATGATTTTCTTAATGAAAATGAGACAAGAAGTGACAAGACTTGTATCCTTTAGTTGCTTCAGCATAACATTCATGCCCTGAGACCAGTTCCTTTGTTCACTAGACATTCTTTGAATGGACATGATTGCATATCAAGGCCATGCAGTGCCAAATATTTATAAAGATAATAATAGCTGCTCTCACTCCACTTATAAATAGTACTGAGAAGACTCAAAAACAAGTGCTAAGAGTCTTGCTATTTATTCATTTTTGAAAACCAAAATGATGTTTGAAGGAAGAGACTCAAGTGTCTTATACTTTAACATTAAACATTTTCCAAGTGTCCCAACTTTCATAAAATACTTTTATAAAATATTTAAGTTATAAATGGAATATTTGGGAGTCTTAAAATCATCTAATGACAATTATTTAGGAATCTATCCCTCATGACAATCAATAAAGCAGCATATCATATAGCTGCTGTAGTTCTTTCCTGCAGGGGAGCACGACACGTATGTGGAGAGAAACTCAGACTATAGTTAGCTAACTCAGCCCACATACAAGATGTTCTTGTGCATGTTTAATAAAAATCGCTTTAATATTTTTAAACAGCAAGCTGTATTTTGTATACACATATAAATTACTGAACATAAATTTAAAATGTTATACTTTGGTTTAGAGATCTCAAAAAGCATAAGCTTATTTCATTTGCCAGGCACCCATTGCCCAGGCAGCCATGGTCTCCCCCTCTCATCCCACCCACACTGCCTTGTGCAGTCCACAGGTCATGTTGCAACAAAGGAACTAGTACGAATTATGGACACTCTGCTTACTCTTGGGGTACATAACCTGTGCTGATATAATGCAGCTGGGTATAATTATAAATGTATCTATCAATTCTCAAAAAAAAATTGTATAAATTCCTCTGCCCCCATGAACGTAAGTGTATTTATAAATACAAAACAAATGGTACTTGGAGATTGTGTTTATGTTCCAGAACAAAGGCATGAATTCCCCAAATCTATTTCAAAAAAATTCAGAAGTCCTTGTTTTAATGCCATTTCCAGAAACCTTGCTTTTGAAATTGACATTCAAAACACAAAAATGTCAACCATAACTACGTTTGCGACACCAGACAAAGTTAAGGTTTCTGTAGGTTGCTGTGGAAGACTTGCCAGTGGGTACCATCATTTTGCAGTAGACTTTTTCAATGTAACTCACTTCTGATTTTTAATCTTAGCACAGGACCCCTGATTTCTTTCTTTTTAAAATAATGGCTTGACAGTGATGTAACTTTACACCTACTGTACAAAAGATTTTCCTTATTTAATAGTAGGGTATAAATTCTGGAAGCAGACAAAGATATTATTATTATGGAAGAATAGTAAAATAAGACTTACAGTACCATTATTTTTGAAATTAGACATTGTACCTTAGTCAAAAGATCCAAATATAGACCATGCTCTGGTCTGTAGTATGTCACTGATGATAAATGGTCCTCAAGTTCTATTTAAAGAGTCCAAGCAGACACAATTAATATTTTTATTTCTCTCAGGAAAAAAGAAGCCCCTGCAATAGATAAAAGTTTTGAAGCTCTACTAATAGTGGGAGGAGACTACCAGAAAAGAGTAAAATAAAAAAATGAAAATTGAGTTACTATAGTTGATGTGTTATCCACAGGCTTCCCTCCTCACTAAAACTGGTAAGGGTTCACCCTGATCACAGAAAGGAGCAATGACCATTGGGAGTATTCAACTACAGAGTGAGAAAGATCTTTTCTCTGGAGATGTCCAACACTATGAGAAACATAACCCCATCTCCAGTTTGACACTATGATAGAGAGTGCTTTTATATGTCTTTGTACAACTTCCATATAATTTTGGGGAGATTGTCTTCTATTTAGATTTGGAGACAGAACTAATATACAACATTTTATTAATCCTCTCCCACACATCTTTGCCCATAAAACTGTGTATACTTCTTTAGCCAATCACAATTATTTATCCAAGCTTATTGAGTGTTCCTGTGCTTTACAACTGATATCCTTGCCCTTATACAGTATATCAAGGACATATGATAATGATAACGATCAATGTTATTTTAACACTGCACAAAGGCCAGAATGTCAAGGCCATTTCTTCATTAGAAAAGGGGACTATTGATTATTAACTAGAGACTGGCTAGAAATGAAGAAATTAATAGGCAGATTACCTAACTACCAATTACCTGCAAAGACTTAGTCAGGTATTTGGGAAGAAAATTAATTACATGTGGTAGAGGAAGTAGACTTGTTCATCATTCAGCACCATTATTTCAATTTGATGTATTTCAGAAGAAGGAATTTTGGGCTATACTTGCACCAAATGGAAAGAAAGAGGTTACTTTTCAGTTTGTAATGTCATGTCTACACAGGCAGACTTTCCAACCACCACATGAAAAGTTCTGTAGTCTCTCAGAACTAGTCCAATGGACTACAGCAAACAGAGCTAATATTCATTGTTCCTTGGAAGTCATTATGTGTTAGTTAGTGACTGAATAGCATAAAATACTCTACTAGAAGAGTTTAGCATCTTCCAAGTATCTGAATGCTACTCTGGCACCTCTGAAACTCCAACCATAGGGTACACACCATATGTACTTACCTCACACCACCTCTGCCCAGAGAATTTTCTTTGTGTTTCTATAGTAAGAAGATCTAATTGCCTTCTACATATTCAGAAAAGGTAAAATTCACTGCTATCTGTTGGAATTTATTCTTTCAACTGCAGAAATTCATACCTTTCCCTTCTTTTTTTTTTTTTTTTTTTTTTTTTTTTTTTTTTCCCATTACCTGCTTTTATTGAACTTTAGAAGATTTAATTCTGATGCCCTGGCAGAAAAAAATAAAATAAGAGCTACAAGACACTTTGCAGCCAGACTGCTGCTTCAGGAGGTCATGTCACTAGATATGAAGTAATTTATGTAGGACTCTAACCAGCATTCTGAATTCCCTGTTTCCTGTTACCCCAGGGAAAATGGATGCCAGCAATGAGTCATGTGTCTGAATGATGGCAGGAGACCTTTTTCTAACTTTGTTTGCTAAATAGTCAATTATCTTTGGAAAACACTCCTGGTTTTGAATTTTATTCCACACCCTAAAACTACCACTGTAATCCTAATGCATACAGCTAACTGTATTTTTAACAAAGACCTACATTTTCAGACAGAATTTACATTATCAGAATCCTTTACTATACATATATGGTTTTCTGTCCGTCAGGTAACAGAGCATCACAGTACTGATCATTCAGAGCAAAGGAGGACTATGGTTTGAGTGTCACCCTAAAATACTTCTTCTAGCTTTACCACCACTATATGACTGGAAGGAAGAAGTGATTCAGAGAAATCCTTTGGCCTATGTTTCATATCCAGCTTAAGAAAATAGGTAGAAGCAGGAAAATTTTATTCCTTAGAAGTCTGCATCTCTTAGTGATGAGACCTCTTGAGGAGCATTTCAGTGTTTTCAGACTGCCAGGTAGACATCAGGTAAGAACAGGAAGTTCTTACTTCCTTATTGGCATCACACTTCGAGGGTAAAAGTGATTTAGATTCTTAAATCCATTCTCTAAGTGCCATTGGGGTTCTTAAAAATCACTGTTCTGTTGCAGTACCTTCACAAAGGCCCCTGAATTTCTACTGGTAGCGAGACTGGAAACTGCTTAAATGTGACCATGTGAAGCAGCTTGGTGACTGATCCACACCTAGACCTGACAGCCTTCAAAAATTAAGACACTTATCCATCATGTCAACAGAGTTCATCAGACAGCTGTCTGTAGAGTACAGCCAACCCCACACAGAACGCAGAAACCTGAGGGTTCCATGTTGCTGCCACTCAGCCTAGTAAATCTAGCCATTGCTGTAACACTCAGGACACACTGTCAATTCCCCTGCCTGATTTGGAGCAATGACTGAACTTAGGTCTCCCTCCTCCCAGGCAATATAAGATCCTCAGAGGCAAGTCTTTATCAGTATTGCTCATTGACGCTGTTCTACTTCATTTAAACTGCTTAAACATCCTTTGGGACAAAGAAAGAGGGAGGATGTTTATAGGCTGGTGGCCAGAACAACCCCTAAGAAACCCAGTTATTCATTACTGCACTCAAAGTGTCCCCTATATCATTCTGACCATGCCCACACAACAGGCATTTACTGGGGCCACAAGGCATAAGAACAAAGTAATATGGGCAGCAGAAAAAAACTACCTCCCCCTAGCAAACACTTGATGAAATCACTAACAGTGAGGCCAGATCTTTAGAAAACACATTCAGCATCATGAGGGAAACACAGAAAGAGCAGCAACAACTGCAAGACGTACTCTGCATAAGAAGAGCAAGGCTATCAGCTCTGTAACTAGCCTGGCCATCCCAACCAAAGGTAGTAGCGCCCCAGAGAAGCATTGAATCTTAAGGAAGGAAGATGGAAAGGATAGGGAACACTTTCCTTTACAAGCTATAAAACCTAGAAGCCAGGATTGAAACTTCACTTGTAAACTTTCTGACTTAATCAGTCATAGATGAACTGCATAAAAGGGAAGGGAAGGGAAGGGAAGGGAAGGGAAGGGAAGGGAAGGGAAGGGAAGGGAAGGGAAGGGAAGGGAAGGGAAGGGAAGGGAAGGGAAGGGAAGGGAAGGGAAGGGAAGGGAAGGGAAGGGAAGGGAAGGGAAGGGAAGGGAAGGGAAGGGAAGGGAAGGGAAGGGAAGGGAAGGGAAGGGAAGGGAAGGGAAGGGAAGGGAAGGGAAGGGAAGGGAAGGGAAGGGAAGGGAAGGGAAGGGAAGGGAAGGGAAGGGAAGGGAAGGGAAGGGAAGGGAAGGGAAGGGAAGGGAAGGGAAGGGAAGGGAAGGGAAGGGAAGGGAAGGGAAGGGAAGGGAAGGGAAGGGAAGGGAAGGGAAGGGAAGGGAGTGCAGGAAACAGGGCAGCAACAATAATTTGTCCTTCATTTGCCACCTTCTCTTTCTACAGAAGCAGCTTAAAAAGAAGTGCAAAAGACCAAAGAATGCACTTCTGGGACTATAGGATAGTTTTTTAACATATTGTTCATATAAACTAAGGCTGTGATTGCAAAAACTAAAGTTTCTTTCTTTTAAAGATTCTTTTAAAGAATTGTGTGTTCTTTGTCCTGTGCCTAGTCAGTTCTTGTAGGAATGTAACTATTGCCCAGTAAGGGCAGTAAGCAAGTGTATTTTAACTAGTTTACTTAGGGGAGGCTCAGATTGATATGTTTGCTAACTTCCAGAGGAATCTTTTGGTTTTTGAACCAGATCCTTGTGGCTGCTGATAACACATGCCAGAAAGACTATAAACTTTTTATTTCCACTGGAATATGTGCAGCATTTGGGGAATGTTTCCATCTTTGGCAATAGCTCAATGCTGTTATGACATTAGCCTCTATTATCATGGCCACTTTCATTTGGTTCTTTCTAGCCTCCAGGGACAGGGGCAGTGTCTGACAGAACCTGTGCTATATTATGTGTAACATCACTGATTATTTCTTTCCAGACTGTGATTCATTCACATTCATGCTCAGAAAGCCCTTTTACCAAATCTTAGATGACCAAGGCAAGACTGAGGCACCCATACCTAGGATCTTTGGAGCATTGTTTTAAAAGAAAATTTAGTTCTAACCCTATTGAGTTTAAATTCCACCATCCCAGAGTGAACCAAGTGGTCTGTGACAAGCAAATGCTTACTTGTCCATTGCTTTCACTTTCCTTGTGCTTACTAATCACATTTGGATGCTACTATAATAGAAAGCAAGACACACCGAAAGCAGAGCACTATTAGCAGAAGTCCCCACTCCCCTTTCTTATGGGAAAGGCATAAAATAAACATCTATTACTGATACTATCTGTATTTCTCTTTTGGCCAGTAAAAATTTAAGATGCAAATCCTGGCATCTCCCATGAATATCAGTAAGTCTAAACTGGGAGAATTGATTAATGTAAGAGGGTTTTGGGTACTTATTAAAAACCCTAGGGCCCTTACTGGATAGGCTCAGGCCAAGATATACAGTCAAAGGAGCTCTTCTGGCTTTGCTTTGATTAAGATAGTATCTTAGTAAATAAATATTCTCATCACCATGGGCCTTAGGGGATGAATAACTGGTCTTATAGCCATAGTAAAGACTCAGGACTATGCACTGGCCAAACACCATATCTACAGATTTGGTGCCCCTTTCCAGGACAGCCTGCAGGATTTCCTAGAGCTTGAATGAAAATGCTGAGGAAGTATTTGTTTATATTTCCTATAGGTTTTGAAAGATAGTCATAAAAGACTTTGATCTTTCAATTAAAATGGATAGCATCCCAAACTCACTCAGGGACCACAAATACAGAATCTCAGGAGAGTTTCTTCGGTGGATATATCCTTCCCAGGTCAAGGCTTCTGTTCTCTGATATGGTCAATTAATTGCTTATCTTAAATGCTGACTGGCATACAAGATACACTAGGCACACTAGACAGAAATAAATACATAAAATTTTAGCTCCCTTAATTTTACCAGACAGATTTAATAAATGCACACAACTAATGGGTATATAATGACTTCCCTAAACTCCTACTTGTAGATCATGCATTCTATTTCCCAGTACATCTTTTTCCCCATGAAAAATTAAATTGGAAAGTCAACAAGAAAGAAATCATATTGGGGACATTTTCAATCCATTCATTTACATTTTCACTCTTTGCAGAATGTGGATACTGTATTTTTATGGCATGTTTGGTTGCTATTCAAAACATCTTTTTTTTTTTTATTGAATAGCAAAATTATTAGATGAGTAGAATCCTGTATGCATAATAACAGCACAATTTAAAGCTGTCCCTAGGCTAATTTATGAAGCACTAAATCAATTGGAAAAGTTTTCCCTTTTTCTTAAAGAGGCACAAGGTTGCTTTTTCAGCTGGTTTTGTCTGTTTTCATGGTCTGCACATTGATCATAGCGTGGTACAGTTAGCCAAAACATATGGGAAAAGAAATATCTGAGGGGTGAAACTAATGATACATGCACTCTTTGTTGGTTTGTTTCACTTCCCCTTCTAAATGAATTCCCTGTTAACTAGTGCACAAGTCATTACTGAATAAGGTTCACAGGCACTGACCAACGTGTAAGATTAATTAATGCACAGGAGTTTTGCAAATAGATGTTTGTGACTGCACGAAGACAACGCTTGTAAGTCAACCCAGTAAAATGGACTAATATGTATACTCATCTCAGACAAGTAAGAAGCTCTTCTTGGGAAAGAGGTGGAAAAGACAGCAGAAATTTCAACTCTTTGGGGGCTATTCTGACAGTGTAGTCATCGACTGAGAAAGCAGGAGGACATTTACTGCTATTATTAAGTTGTTTTCATGTTTGCTTTAAAAATGTAATCTCTTGCATTATTATGTACTCTCATCCTGGGACTTTTAATTAGACACATTTTGGAAATTCAAAGTTTAAACACATGCTTTTGTTAAATTGGTAAGCTACATCCTAAACTGGTAAAATGGACTTAATTTTATCCAGCAGATTTGCACTATGGATTCATAGAGTTAGTCTTTGATTTTATGGTCATGTTTAATGCCTCTCCTTAGCTAAAGAGAACCTAAGGATTTGCATATATGCATTTTTGTCCTTCAGAAGGACAAATCATATTTCCTGTTCATGTAACTGGCATGAGTGCTGCATCCCCCTACATGACATAGTTTAAAGAGTATAATTAGCAAAACACAGTCCTTACTTGTCTGCCATCATCTGAGGCTGAAAGGGAGAATATTCTATTCTTATATTAGTGTTGACAATAACCAGAATAGCTTGGACTTCCTCATATATCCTGTTCCAAGGAGCTGCTTTTCTAATGCAGGATTTTTCACATCCGTTATCTATAGGGGAGAATGCAAAATGCCTCTCAAAAATATCATTTGGACTTTTAACACACTTTGCAGCATTTTATGTCCATGAAACTGAGATAAACATACAATATTTCCATTTGGCATAGACAACATTACTCCACTATTATTTTTTATTTGAAAGAAAGCTGTATTTATTTTGTTGGCTAGCTCCCCATGATACTCTCATCTCCTCTCCACATGATACTCTCCTCTTAACAGCTACGTCATATCTACACCAAGAGCTGTTGAACCAGCTGTTTAGTACTCATACAGAACAATGTTTCAATTGCTCTGAAAAATCTCTTCCAAGATGTCTTGCCCTAAACTCTCCATAATCAGAACAGCCATAGAAAGCTATGATATAGATGTGCTTAATAGTGCAATATGCACTCAAGTATCTCAGCAGAATGGACCTGTATGCGTACATTTAGTTTTTTTAAGGTAGGTGTTGAAACCCTCAGGCAGCATATTTGGACTGAGTGAACAGTCAGGGTCGTTGGAAGACTTTACTAAAAAGTTATGCCTGGTTTCATCACAGGAGAAGGCAAATAGGACAGACAGAACTTATCATAGGATTTAATGACTTTAGCATGCCATTCAAGTGACATTGAGGAGGCATGACATCTATTCCACAGGCTGGAGTTGCAATGGGCAGTGAGAGAAATGTTCCCTCAATTCAACAGACGTAGAGTTCATTTTACAAGTGGAAAATAACTGGGCTGTGTGAAGGTAAGAGAGGACCGACATACATGCATTACTTTAAGACTCACCAAAACACTCTTTGAGGGCAAAAGCATTGCATCTGCCTCATGCTGGCCTCATTTGCATGACTGAAATTCACCCGAAATACACCACACAAAATACTGCAGAAATTCTGTGCCTGCAAGAGGAAAAATGGACTGTTGCTAATGTTTTATTAAAGTCTCGTAGTTCTGAACTGGTGTGGTGCCATTTTATGAGTGTTGGCAATATCCTCATGAATACCTGTGACAAGTGCCATTAACATAAAATACAAAGTGGAATTGGGCATGATGAGATATTTAAAATTTAGACATGCACTTGCCACATTTAAAAATGTACTTCAGAGATGTATTTTTAAACCATATATTTTTTAAAAACAAGTCAATTCAATGCCTTATATTTTGAGCTTTAATTCCAATCAAGCTAATTTCTAGTCATCACAAACACATACCTGCCAGTAATGAAGGTTGTTTAATTAGGTCCAGATAAAATAGCTCCAATTCTTTTTCTGATCCACCTGTCAAAGCAAATCAGTCTTTTACATGACTTTAAAAAAATCAAATTAGAGTAGCTGATGATTTTTTGAATATTCAAGTAGACATACTGAAGATAAATCTAAACAGAACTTGGGACTGAACAAAAGCCTGGAACGTGACCCCAAAGATGAAGAGATCCTGTTCTGCCAGAAGCAGATTTCCAAGCTTGGTATTTGAGGATTATGAAGTCAAGGACAGGGTGCTAAAAAGTGACTACTGGAAAGGATAGCAGTGTCTTCCTATTTTGCTGATCAGGGATATCAATTAAACTCAGACACCAGAGTGAAAAGAGCAGGCATATTTTACTAGAAATAACTAAATAATATAACAGAATAATACAGAAAACATACAGTAAGAAAAGACAGAATAGTGCACTTAAACAAATAGGAAAATACAGGGTAATGCATCAAGTCATTACTACCTGAGAGAGAGAGAATAGTGATTAAGAAAGATCCATCACCACTTGCATACGTTACCATCATCCAGATCCGCAGTCGCTGGGGAGCCCCGGTTACAGCGAGGGTTTGGAGAACCTTTCCCTGCAAGTGGGAAATCCTACGCGGTGCGTCCACCCGTAGGTGAGGCTTCCAAAGTCGCTGTGAGCGGGCCCAGCCTTATATACCTGAAATCAGTAAGCCAGAATAGCTGGCACCTTTGTTTTAAGCGGAAATATCTGAAGTCAGTCTCACGTTAGATTTTCCCAGAGCCTGGCCGGGGCTCAGGGAAAAAACTAAGGGAGTTTTCCCAGCTTATCTAGGTGATTTATGAGCAAGGTCACACACCAGGTCACAGGGCCAGACAACTGTCTTTGTGGCCCTGTTATTGTGGCCTTGTTACCTTGTTTACACACACAAAGAAGGATACATATTTTATGATGTTTAAGTTACATTTTCTATACATATCTCACTAATGACTACATACGGAGTTAGCAATTTCGGTTCAAGACTTATTGTTCAGGTTTCAATATTCCCACCTGTTACATCCGGACAGGTGGTCTGTTATAATTTTAGTACAATACCTATTGATACAATGCTTGTCAATTATAAAACATACAGGATTCATCTATAGGTCAACTCTGGCTTGGGCTTATTGTCCAAGCCTTAGCACTTCACTTCCACAGCTTAGGGCAAGGTAACATTTCAATGTTATGTAAAATTAAACACAAATAACAATGTTAAAGGTCCTACTTAAAGCCCCAAAGCCAGGTGATTTCAGAACAGACGTGTCCAACTCATGCCATTATAGCTCTATGGAAAAAAAATACTTTGCTGTTTGTGCTACTATTACAGAAACAAGTAGAAAATCTGGAAGGGCTGATAGGTTTGAATGCTAAAAAATATTTTCTTTTTCATTGGCTTCTAAGATGGACTAGTAGTCTGAATACATTTACTGGTAGGCAGATAGAGACATAAATTGACCATCACAAATGGCATTATTTGACATATGTGATGTTAATTAAAACAACTCAGTACAGCTCTGAGAGATCACTAATAATTGCTTAATACCATAGGAGCTCGACCAACAACTTCCAAAAGTGTAGGATTAGGCACAAATGCTAGGCAGTAGACTAGAGAGAAAAAACTGGTTAAAAAGCACGACTCAGACACACACTGTTATAATCTAGAACACAAAAAATGTAACTCGGATTTTAATATGAAAATTATCTACTGGGCTCTGGTAAGCAAATCAGTCCACATGTCCTTGCTGTTTCTGTAGTTACTGTGTACTCAGATCCATTAAAGAAGAATGCACCAAAAATGTCAGGGTTTCATGTGGGTTTTTTTTTCTTGCTCGAGCCCACCATTTATTCTGCTGGGATGATAATTCTCTCATTTTTTGATTCCCTACCAAAGTGGTTCTACTGATGTTAGTTATTAGAGTACTAACTTTTCTCCAGTCATTTATACAGATTGTATTGGCAACTGTTGTGCCTTCTAGAAGATGAACTTGTTCATTTTGATTGATTTACAATGCATGATGGCTTGCTCTTCTGACTGGCATTCTAAGCACCATCTTCATTTTGTCTTCCTTTAGATTGGACATTTTTTTATTTGGCTTTCCAAATTCAGTGACAGTGGTCTGATTTTATCAGATGTCTTCATTAACTTCTTACCTTATGCAGATAACTCCTGTAAAGCACAGTTATGGTAGCAGCAGAGCACAGTTGTTACAGCTGTACCAGATTCCATAATGTTTGAGGTTTTTAATTCTTTCCTCTATGAATAAAATCCTGCCCCAGTAAAGTCAATCAGAGTTCTTCCATTTCCCCCTATCACATTCATATGAGAGGAAGTTATGAGTATCAAAGTCTCAAAATCCATTCATGTTTGATTCATTAGGGTCTCTCCACTTCATTGTAAGGAAATCTGTCTTGTTAGATGACAAGGTCTGATGTGCATCTCACTACCTTATGTTGTGAAAATAGCAAGGCATGAACTTGTTATGCCTACATATGGCAAACAGTTTCACCAGATCTACTTGAAATGAGGATATGATTTGTTTCCACCTCCAGATTATTTTGTTCAAGGTACAACAGGAATGAATTAAGATCATGAGTCAGAGGGTGAGATTTTTTTTTAATGTCATTAGGTGTCAGCCTGGGAGGACCTATGGATTGACTTGTTTGCCAAATTAAGGAGCAGACTTCCCCAAGCGATTCATACTCACTTGCTCTGCCTAGAATACATGCTGTTATTTCTAGTACTGGATGTCCATGATTGTCTGTTATTTCTACAGTTCCAAAACCACAGACTGATATGGCCCTATCTATATCTGTGAGAGGCAGGGGCAGCTTTAGGCCAGCTGGATGTTGAAAAGGGTTGTTTTAACCTGGGCATTTGCACACAATTCACTCATGTTATTGCATATACCTATATGCTGGGTATTAATTAGCCATCAATTCCAAAAGACTTCCAGATTCTTGTCTTTCATACATCATTGTCACCTCCACCATGCTTAAAATGTACTTTCTTGTACATTTATGTACTTTTTTGCCTCTAGATCAGAAGTAGATAATAGTTATTTCAAATACAGATGCTGCATTGTTTCAGAATATACCATATACTACTGCTGTTTGAGCCTGCAGAAACTCATGACAACTTTATGCAGCACAATTAATATTTAACAATGATTGGGACAAAATATCTTGCCTTGTTAGGTTCCTCCTTCTCAAGTGAATACACTCTGAAGTGAATAGAAGTTGTCCATTGTAAGCCTACAGAAAGGAACATGGATGATTCCCTTGACCCTTGCTCATTATATTCCACATATGGCGAAACTGCTAAACACTACAAAATATATAAATCTGGATTTTTGCTTCCCTTTTTTTGAAACAAATGAATCATCTTCTGTATGATCATCAATGCTTCTTTGCATGACCTGAAATCTGGGTTAGAGGTGTTAAGGATACTGGCAATAGTCGGCCAGTGGTAGATTATTGATGCTCACACCTTGCCCCACGACAGGTGCACTCAAATATCAGCTATATGACCTAGAAAGGTTCTTACCATAAGGAGCAATGAAGACCTCATGGGCTGGCACTAACACAACTGACATTTAACCTGTCTAAACTGGTAGATACAAGTAGCATGTTTGTTTATTTGAGCTCTATTTACTACAAAACCTGCTAGCTTTCCAACAGTATTCAGGATTTTGCTAATCTCTCCTTTCTCCAAAGTCAGCAAGCAGCTCGCAGCAGAACCTGCTTCTGTGCAGGTCACAGACTGGCTACAGAACACCTGCCTTCATTGGGTGTTTTGCATCATTTGTTGGTGTTAGGATGATACAGTTGCTTTCCCCATCAGCACCAGGTTCTCCACCTCTTTGTGATGTTATTTCCTCCAACTAATTTTTATTTAATCTCTCACCTAGTCTTAGTATTTCTCACACAACACTTCACCAATTATATACCCTCCACCAACACAAAACTCACTCAGCTTGTCAGTGCTTATCTGTATTGTAAAAGCCCCAGAACTGTCTTACATCACAATCCTACCTCTCCAGTGTGCTCAAAATCATGCCCTTAAAACATGCTTTTAACAAGCCAGTAAGTATTGTACCTTTTTCCCCAACTACAGAAAGCAGGGAGGTGAGGCACTTCTCTGTGTAAAATGGCACACACATTTTGTACATCTCATGTTCTGATGCTATTAGCTCAAAAGATTGAATTAAATAGAGAAAGGTTAATGAAAGGTTTCAGGCATGATTGCAGTGACCATGCTGAAGCAAAGGGGCAAGAGAAATGGCAGCTTTAACAATTAAACTCCCTCAACACATTCCTTTAACACTACTGCCATAACACACTGAAATGCCACAGTTAATCAGGTCACGCTTACTGCTAACACTCTACTAAGAAGTTGTTGTGACTCCCCTGTTGGGATGTTCTACAAGATGATCATGTTCTTCATTAACACTAAATAAAGGCAGCTTATTTTATATGCCACACAAATTAGTATCCTTAATTGTTTATAAATATAGGAGCTATTTATATTTTTTTAAATTCCAATATTTTAAAATGGCATTATAAATACATAAAATACAATCAAATCTCTATTGCCCTGTAAATCTCAGTTCTACTGTGGAATAGGAGCCTACAAGCAACTAGCAGCTGTGTTGTACCATACAGAAGTTTCCAATATGTGCTGAAAGTACTCCGCTTACCTCACTAAATGCCAAAAGCAAGTCTGGCACTACATCAGTCAGTCACATCTTCTTGCTTCAAGTATTTATTTCTCTGACTCTATTAAGTTGTAAGCAAACTTCTGAGTAGTTGAACCTCCTGCAGGGTCTCATCACATTTTAGGATTGGCCCTTTCTGCATACCAATAAAAATAAATTGCAAAATATTTATAGTGCTAGCACATGTCAGAGGAATAAATTATCCTATAAAGAGCCCACTTTTTGCTGTAGTATGCTCTGGTGTCCTCACTAAGGATAAAAGGAAACAAAGAAGCCCAGGCTTGCAGAGGGAGAAAGACAATATTGGCCAGCAACAACAGCATTAGCTCTGGATGTACAGGACCCTAGTTCAAGTCACTGTTTCCTCTCTGCCATGGGCAAGTGAGTGAGATAATCTCTAAACAATAGGGTTAAGAGCATTTACAGCTACAACTTCAGGGTATTTCAGGGTTAAACAATTAAAAGTTTTGACACATTTAGATATTTTAGTAACACAAACACTCCAAAGCAGAGAACTTCTTCAGGTTAAACTGAAGCTAGCAAAAAGACATGAAATAAAAAACATCTTCCACAATTTGATTAATCATCTTAAAAATTTCTTTTAGCAATATAATTTTCATGTCATATCAATATTCTGAAAACTAAGATAACAGCATGATGTGTCAAGAAGAAGAAAATGTGTTCCCATTAGCAGTACGTGGGTAAGTCATGTTTTGAGTGGAGACCAGTAGACTGCAGTAAGGCTCTGGTAGGTGCAAAGCTTAAGATGTTATTACTACCATCCATGTGAGGTTACCTCTTCACAGCAGAGATGTTGTGTAACGTTCTCCTGCATATAATGCAGGCCCACACTCCTTATAAGTCTAAAAATACTGCAGGCTATGGACTATGGCAGCTGGGAGGGCATATATCCCAACACTGGAGCAGGGGTCTCCAAAAGAGGGGCAGAGTGGGTATTATGGGAACTGTAATATCTTAAACCATTGCAACTTAAATCTCCCCAAACACATTTACCAGAACCCTACATGAATAAAAGTGGGAATAGGATAAATGGAATAGGAATAGGAATAATTTACATCACTTACAGGAATAATGTCTGATAGTTTTGCTACTCTGTCCTTCAGATAGTGGATTTTTTGTGGCTTTTACAATTTTACAGGTATTAATTTGAGGAAATAGATTATAGAAGGGTTAATGAAAGGTTTTAGTCATAATTACAATGACCATGACCTAACAGAAGGCCAAAGAACCTTGCAATTAAAAAAGAATACCAAACTTTTATTTATCCATTGCCAGAGCAAAAAAAAAATGCCACCATTAATTATACACCATGTTGATTACTAAAAAAGCTGTCATGTATCCCTTTGATGATGCAAGATGGTTGTTATGGCAATGAGGTGCTACTAAAAATTCTTTGTAAGACTCAATTAGGTCATTTGTTTAATCTCATGGGGTTTTTCTCCCCCCATTCTTTTCCATTTTCTTTCTACTTCTCTCCACTTTTTTTGTTTAGCTGCTTGCTTTTTAACAGTTAGGAAGATATATTTTTCAAAGTACTTGAGGACTTCCACTATTTATTTAAGTTTTACTACATACTTTCTCTGCTGTGGATGTCAAATACAATAACCACTTGAACATTGCCAATACTATCTCTCTACAACCTTCAAAGTTCTTTGTGTTACATACTGTGGTTCAAAATGCTGATCAGATACTGTGTGTAGACATGAAGCAGAAAATTCCCATTGAAATCTGTGACTTGCATCTTTCTTTACCATCCTATAACACAGAGCAGAATCCTCCTCTTTGTTCAGAAAAACATGCACCTATAAAATAATGTATGTAATGTCTGCTGAATATTCTCTGCTATTCATGAAGTTAAAATTAACTTCTTGTTTTAATTGCTTATCAGTTCCACAAGCATAATTCCCATGATTTAACCTGCTTTCTTAGGGATCTGCTACCTTTCCATATAGAACTTCACATTTTTATGAATTTTTACTGTTTAAAATGTATATGTATGTAAATTATTGTGCATCTGAGCCTTTCACATCAGACGTACAGTATAAATACGAAATCAATGTGGAAAACATCATGTCTGCTTTAACTTGACTTGATTATACCTAAATATAAAAAAATAAATTAGCATTTTACTCTATTTTTAGTTGTCTTCATTGTATTATACTGTATATTTGTTTAAAGTGTGGAGATTAACACCCCTCCCAACTATTTCCTTTAGTTTTATGCTAATAAAGTGAAACTTGAAACAGCTCATGAGGGACTAGGAAGAGAAAGTCAAATGTCTAATACAGATATTCCTCAACTGAAGGACAAATATGCTGGAAACCTTGGAATACTGAGTTTTATCTTTTCTGAGAACAGACCTACCTACTTCAGATGGTCAATTTAGCACAAGTTTTGCTAAAAAAGGCTGAGAGAGTATAAAGTTTTCTTTTAATTTAGATGATATTTTTGCTCCTGTTTTCCATAATTTATTATTGATTAATCTTAGATTTATTACCTATATTTTAGCTAACAATTTAGTATTCAAGAGGTTTTAAAAATAAAGCAGCTACAAAATGCTGCAATTCGGCAATTGTGCCAAAGACCGTTTTTCTTGTCCATGGATGTGATTGACATATGAATGTGACTCAGGAAGAAAACATTATTAATATGAAGAAAAGTTATGACTTCTGAATGATGTTGGCTTGTCTTGTAAGTAATTCCCTGGGTTATATCTGCATTGCATATTTTGATAAGTATACATAGTCAGATTCTCTTTACACATTTTAGCTTCTTTAATAATTTTGTTAAATGCAGAAGAGGGGAAAATAAAGACATATTATTAATAAACAAGCAATTAAACAGGTTAGGGCAACAATGCAATGCTGGTCATTCAGGAACCCTGTGCTAATTTTAATTAGCTGCTTTCCCTTGCTTTCAAATGTAATTAAAGCAGCTTAGTTGTGCTCAGTGCTGCAAACCACCTTATTTAATCACTAACATTATTTCCCTGAACTATTAATGACTTTCAAAACGCTTGTTTATGCAGAATTAGAACAGTAATTATCTTACCAGTTAATTTTGTACCTTCACATTTCACACCTCGCTCAAACGTCATTCATTTACCACAGCCTTTCTGTCAAAACAAAGAAATGTTTGTTCTAAATGTGCTTCTGACTGCCAAATTGAAAGCCAAGTTTTGTTAACACTAATAAAGTAGCTCCCAAGTGAAACAGGTGTAGTAATTTAGACCCTTCCTGTCTCAAGCTTGCACGTACATGCTATGTCTTTTCTTTATTAGCTTTAAAATGAGAGCTTGGTGTGCAAAATAAGCTATTTAATTCAGACTTGTGGAGCAGAATATAATCTTTAATTTAAACTAGAGCAGTAAAAAAAGGCCTTTAATTTTAACTGGCATGTGCGTGTGAATTTGAATTAATAATCCAGAAAATTGAAACTGTTTTGCTGCTGTTGCTGGATAGTGACTGTTCTTCATACGCCCTTAGTTTCACTCACTTTATTTCTCTCTTCCAAGATTTACCTAGTTTTTATTTTATGCTGTTGCTGTCTCACAGAAAGGGAATTCTTCTAAAAAATAAATTCTCCGTTGACTGAATTCTTACAAAAACATATTGTGTTGAAAGAAATTCTTATGTCTGTATTAATTCATTTTACAGAAATAATGTAATTGCTGTATTCATTATATCTACTTAATCTAGAATTTAAACACACCATGAATTTACACTTCACAAAAAATCAGATTTTTTTCCTGTTATTTCTTTTAGTGCAAGTTAACAACTAGTTGTGTACTTATAGTCACAAAATACAATAGCCTTACATTCAGCAAATAATTCTTTCTCCTGACTCTTGTAAGAAAGGGAAGTCTTCCCTATTACGAGGAAAATTAAGCAACTGCCCA